>NC_066584.1:81164912-81468349 GCF_024323335.1 Lathyrus oleraceus | reverse complement strand
AGTTCTCAGAGTCTTAATTCCATCTATCGAATATTATAGGTTAGGATGCCTGACTCATCAACCCATAATATTCTCAAGAGAACCTCGTCTGAGTGTACCATCCTCATATCTTATTTTCACTCAAGTTCGGGTTAGAACTTATCTCACCACTCAGAGATCACCAAGCACAAAAGACATATTTATATCACACAAACAAATATTCAAACATCAAATATACAAATATATACACATAAAAAACTAGGCTAAACCCACTGAGGACTTCTCCCCAACAGAGTCGCCACTTAATTTCTATAGCGGTAAATTCATGACCATCAAGCTATGGCTAAGCTTAACATCAATAAAACCAGAGTCGCCATCGCGCTTTTATTGTTTCCAAAGGAAAAGGGAAAAGTACGAACAAAACCCAAAGATAAGAAGTTTTCAAATCAAAACTAATAAAATGCCAGAGATTACAGGTAGGGGGTTGGTTACACAGAGGGAAGGTGTGAGCTCCCAAAGTGTCCTAGGTACTCCTAGGGAGCGCTTTTTTATGTGTGTATGTGTTTTTTGGTATAAAATATGTTTGAGAAAAATAGAATGTGGGGATGAGAAAAGAATTCATTGATTATATTTTTGTGTTTGACAAGACCTTCGGACTTGTGCCTACGTACCAACATAAAAATGAGGGATCAAAACCTCGTAGTTCGTGGTAACATTTTGAAATTTAAGAAGTGGGAGGAGATGAAGATATTAATCCTAAGCACAAAATTAAAAGTTAATAGTTGAAAAGATCTGACCAATGGGATGTGTAGCGGGGTATTCATTACCATTAGAGATATTGACTAAATCCAAGGTAAATCATACAAGTCGAGTCGCCACCACACTTCTATTTATCCAAAGGAACGGTTAGAAAGCGAACAAAAACCTAAAAGTTTTATCGAATCAAAAACTAGTAAAAGAGAGTCAGATATCTGGGTAAGGGGGTTGGTTATGCAATGGGAAGGTGTTAGGCACCCAAAACATCCTAGGTACTCCTAGGGAGCCCTTTTCATATTTGTTGTAAGGTGGTTATTTTGTGAAAATTTGTTTGTGCAAACATGATTGGAGAGATGAGAAAAGAATATACAAGTTTATTTACATTTTGTGTTTGGATGGATAAACCCATTGCCTACGTACCATCTAAAAAAATATTAGGATCAAAACCTCGTAGTTCGGGGTAAAAATCTCAAAATGAGTTGGTGAATTGATTGGTCCAAAAGCCTTAAGGTATTTTGTTATCCAAGGGAGAAAACTCAACCTAAAACCACAAATCCACCATGTGAGGATAGCTTCAACATGCTAGTGAGGGGTTAACCCTATAATAAGCATGGAAGACTCATTGTCCATCACTAAGGATAAAGGTGAGGATTACATCTACCTCGAGGAGAACTCAAACCTAATAGCTAAAGGTTATGAAAAAGTTTTGATTAAGAGGGTGGCCATTGAAACCACAAAAGATTTGAATGAGTGGTATTTACCAATGAAAGTATGTACAAAAATATGGTCAAAGTTGTCTTAGTATTCAATTCACAATAAGTGTTATGAAAAGAAAGTTTGAAAATCAAAAGCATAAGGCTTAGGTTTCTAATGTTGAAAACAAGTGTTAATGTTTGCACAAAAGTTTTGGCTTGGGTTAGAGTGGAGGGAAGAAGAAGAATGGCTAAGATCCTAAGCAATGGAAAAGGTGAGGGATAAGAAACAAAACCACAAAAAGGAGTTCCTCTCTTGAGATCATATGGATGATCCAAGTAGCTTCCATCCTTTGGAATAAGCAATCACATAAGCATAAACTCAAGCAATCAACAATCAAATGAACTCTTGGAAGGTTCCTCAATGTCTTGAATCTCTCTCTCTTAGGAGCTCATGGTAATGGTTCCTCAATTTGGCTCAAGTGGAAATCCCTAGCACAAAGAAACACACACATCAAAAGGTTCTATTAACAATCAAAGAATGAACAAGAGGGAGTTTAGAATATGGTCCTTTCAATGTTCATCTTCAGGTTTTAAGCATTCTAAAGGCATGAGGCCTAGTTGCTCTTTGACATTTATAGCACTCTAAAGGCATGAGGCCTAGTTGCTCTTTGACTCCATTTTGCATAGGGAGGGTCCTAAAGTCTAAGTCCTTTTGTCCATTTTCTTTGCATTTGGTTCACAAAAAACGACAAACACAAGCACAAAAGATATATACACAATTATGTGCTCAAGTGAGCAAAAGGCAAATTGCATTAACATAAACATGTGCTCAAGTGAGCAAAGGAAAAAACAAATGGATAATATGTGCAAGAATAGTAAATTGCATAAAAGTAAAGAGCAAAAGTAAATGTTAATGGTTAATAGTTAGTGTTAGTAGTTAGTGTGCCATAAGGCAAATTTAGCGCTATGTTAAGCAATCGTAATTGGACTTATGTAGAAGTCACAACTATCTGAAGCCGGTCAATAATAATGTAGGCAACAAACACAAGTTAGAAGTCTTGATTAGTGAACCAAGTTCCAACAACTTGCCATGCCAAAAAAAGAAGAAGAGAATTGATCTTGTATTGGTTTAAGCCTTTTGCATGTTTAGGAAACAACCTATCCTTAATGCAAAGCCATTCACTTGATCAATTGATCAAGATGAATTAGATTTGAATCAAGGAAGATTAAGTCTCCCTAATCAATGCTAACTTATCAACCTTCAACTCATTGATCAAAAAGAAAAAGAAAAAGAAGAAGAAAGAGATGAATAATGGAAAAAGGTCCATGTGTGTTGACCAAATGACATTGAAAGTCAAAGTCAAACAATGAGAAATCAGAAATGGGATGAAGATTGGAGGTCAAATAATAATCAAAATATTTTTGGCATTTTTAATATCAAAATAAACTTGAATTAAAAATAAAAGAAAGGTCAAACTTCAAAATCACTTCAAATCAACCTTGAAAGGTCCAAGTGATTTATCCCAAGTTCAACAAGGTCAAACAAAGTTTGACAAAAAATTTCAGCATTTTTAAAAGTCAGAAACTATTTTTAATCCATTAAAAATGAATAAAAATAACCTAATTGAACTAAACTCTCAAATAAATCTCAAATCAATTAAAAAATTGATGAGAATATTTTTCATAGATCCATCATCATTCAAATAGGTTAGAAAAATATTTTTGTATTTTTTGAATATCAAAAACTATTTAAAATGAATTAAAAATAACCAGAAAAGAGAAAATTCACAAAAAATATCAAATGACAAAATAAAAAATATTAAAAATCAAATTTAAAAACTAGAAATTATTTGGAGAAGAATGCAATTGGTCCCATATTTTTTTGATTAAAAATGAAGAAGATATGAATTTTTGAAAATAAAAGAAATAAAAGAAATTAAATCAGAAAATAGGAAAAAAAAAACTGGAGCGTCTGATCAAGCCTCATTCATTGACGTGGCTGATCAAACGCTCCAGATGCGCGCTTCCATGGTACGTCCAAGTCAATGCGTCACACAAACATTAAAACAAAGTCATAACATTGGACAATGGAGATTAAATCTAGAGATCGGATCCAAGGGTTCACGATGCATCTGGCAAAGGGACGGTGACCGGAGCCACCGTCTTCTCCGGTGAGCATGAAGATTCCTGCCAAAATTGCAGGTCTCAAAAGCTTAACCAAAATACACGATCCATACATCATTGGAAAGCTGAGGTGATGTACATCACCCCTGTACCATTGGTTTCTCCTCTTGATCCTCATAGAGAGAGAAATCAGAGAGAGAAAATCATGGTGTTCATACTGAACTTCATGGATTTCAACAATTGAGCACTCAAAACAATTGCCTCTATGAAGAGGACTTCAGCTAACACAATATCCAAGCAAATAGTTCAAGAAATAGTGAGTTTCGAAGAAAAAACCAGTTGGAGAGAACCTTTGAATTGTGGTGATCTGAGCTTGCTTCCTTGCTTCCTTTGGCCAAACAGAAGTACAATGGACTATAGGATGAAGGTCTAGGAACTTTAGATCTAGAAATTCAACCAGATTTAGTTGAATTTCAGATCTGAGAAATTTGAGTGAAAATGAAATAGTTCCTTTGGTGAGAGGTTTGGTTTTCAGTTCAGCAGCATTTCAGGTTGGTTCATGGATGATAATTGAATGGAATGATGCCTCTATTTATAGATGGAGAGGCAAGGCAAGTGTGATCAAATCTGTGTGCATGGCAAATGGATATGCATTGCATGGGCTTGCATGATCATGTAGAAGGCTCAAATCCAATGCCAAATGCAATCTAAGATATAATTGAGCTGAAATGGACGTGTAGTTGGCAATGCACAAGCTTGTGTAATGAGTTTCAACATGTTATGCACAATTATGCCTAAAACTTCTCCTCTTCGAAAATGCCATTTGCCAAATCCAAACATGAGCATGTGAGTAATGGTTGGAAAGGTCTTGATGTAAGGAACAAATGTTATGTTGGGAAAAAATCCATTTGAAGTGTGGAAATTAGTGAATTTTGAGTTTAAAGTGTAAGGTGCAAAACATGCAAAGGTGGGGTTTCCAAATTTGGCCAATGTTCAAGCCCTTATGTTTTGATGATGCAAACTTCAAATGAAAACACCTTAAAAATCAAAGTTGTAGATATTTTCAAGACAATCAAAATGGACTTAAATTTTGCATCATTTGGATTTTTGATGAAAGAGTTATGGGCACTTGAAGTTGGCCTTTTTTTGCCTTTCAATGCATTTGGTCCAAAGTGACCTATAATGTCTTGCATTATCACATGTATTTCCTTTGAGATTTGGAAATTTTGTTCAACATAACATTTGAAGTATACATCTTAATCTTTCCAACGCATTTGATCCCACCTCAAAAGCATAAAACATGAATGAGTTATGTTCTTGGGATGTTGACCCAAAATTAGGGTTTCAGTCAAAATGACCTATAATGTATTGGGATAGGAGATGACCTTCCAAGCTTCAAACAAATTTGTGATGAACATGAAAGTTGTTCATATTGTCCTTAAAACATTTTTGGTTTTGGGATCATCTCCATTTGACCAACACATAAAAAGTTAGGTCTCAGTGCACTTCAAAATAGTTAGATGAATTGACTGATCAACTTCTCAAGTCCATGACTCATATCTTGATGATTGAGGGCACTCAAATAAGTTCAAATATGAATTAAATGATGAATTAAGTAACTTCCATTTATTATATTTGACCATGGGTTGAGGTTGCTTCAAGAGCAAGGCATTGTGGATGATCTGATGAACTAGGGCTTCTTTGGGGAACAAACCTCAAACCCTTTGACTTGCTTTGATCAAAATGATGAATTGAGATGCTAGGGAGGAATATTTGATGGATGAGAGCTTTGGGAACCATTACCATGCTTATTTTCATCTTCTCTTGGCCATATCTTTGTACTTATGATCTCCTAGAGGCTTTTAACCTTGTGATTGCTCAAGCTACAAACAAAAGATGTTAGTGACATATTTTTGTGTTTTTGGTTAGTAAACAAAATAAGAAAAGAAATGATATACAATTCAAACATGCTTGGTAATCTCAAACCACTCACAAGAGGTCCCACCCAAAGGTAAGGGGAACCAAGATGCTTATGATCCTTGAGGCAATGCGAATGCAATATTATGATGCCATGAGGGATCTTAGGGACAAAATTGGGGTCTTACAGATGCCCCTATTTAAGGTCATTCTAGCCGGAGAAGTGAAGGTTAAAATCTTCGTCTCAACGAGGTAGAATGGGCTTAAATAATAACAAAGAGACGAATTTTGGTCCCTAAGAGACCTCATGATGCAAATGTATGTATGCAACAAGTAATACTCTATGGAGATATGTGTCCACAAAGAAGGAAAAGAAATCAGGAAAAACTGATAATCCATATGAGTAATTTACTTCATGGGACAGAGACTCTGGAACTCTCATAGGGATAAGAAAGGAATAAAATGCGTGAGCAGGTCACGACTTCAAAGTTTGGCGAGCAAAATTTCAAAAGGAATAAATCCATGGAAAGACCCGAGCTGACTCAAAGGCGCATGTATTAGGGAGTATGCCAATATAGCAAAAATTATCCACTTCGGATACTTCGGATGAAAATCCGGACTCAGATGGGGAAAATCCACTACGGGACTCCACTGGGGAAACACCAGGATGAGGTATTACCGGTTACTGGGTAATAAGCTCAAGGAGACATGCGATTTGAACACCGGTATAAAGGTGAGAGAACAGCAAGCTTGGGAAGAATGAATATCTAAGACCGGTACAAGGGTGAGATATATCAAACGTCCGAAATCATCTGAGGTATACCTAAAAAGGTAAACTTTGGCTCAGGAAAAAAAAACTGACTCCGCAGGGGGTCACAAGGTCATAATAGGGAGCAGAAGGAAGGAACACCAAGGATACCGGTTACTGGGCATATAATAGGTGACCAACCAAAACGTGAGTTGGGGAATATTCTCAAGACACTCATCATCTGAAAGAGTGCTAAAAGAAAACTCGATTATAGGATGGACATTCGATTCCAAAAAGCGATACGAATCCTACTCAACTGGGGAAGAACAAAAGGCTTCGACCAAAGAGTGCATGAGATATATTATCTATTACCGTCAGAACATAGATAATATACTCGCATGGAAGATTATCCACAACCGGTTACTGGGTTAATAAAGGATAAATCGACCGTCAAAGAAAGGCATCGGGATACCGAAACTAGGTATATAATAATGACCATTCAAGGGGAGCAACAACCATTACCGGAAATCGGTAAATGAAAGATGACTTGCTGGGGATAAACTGCTTGATAAGGGCAATTATCCAAGAGATATATCACCGGGGGTGAAGGACTTATCAATACCGAATATTGGATAATGATAACCGTCAAAGAGGGGATTACATCTACCTGATACCGGGTAGAAAACCACGGAAAGGTAACCGTCATCGATTAGGATGAAAAAGAGGTTAACTCTGCAAGGGGATGAAATAGGGTTTACAACTACCGGTATAAGGGTAGAAAACCACAGACTCCGTCGGGGATAAGATGAATGATTATTGATTACTGAGAAATTATTCATTTATACCACAGGGAAGCGCAGGAAACAGTCACAAGAAGCCAATCTAGGATCAAACTAAAGAGGCAAGTTGAATCAAGACTCGTCCCAGTGAGGATATAACTCAATGGAGACTCCCGTCCCAATATATGTGTTGGGTGGAAACAAAAATAAGCATCATCCACGAGGCTATAACTCGGTGGGGAATATGGAAGGAAAGATAAACACTTTCTGCTTAAGGGGCTGACTCTATATGGGGAGTTCCGACACCGATATCTGCTTGGGGAAATGTATTACCAACTAGCAGGGGATTGCAAACAAAGATATATGGCAAAGAATGCGATATGAATATCCGAATGTTTGAAAACTATATCCACACATGCGTAGTTTTATATATGATGAATGCTGACAAACAGGTATCTCTAATACCAACAAGTCCATCGAACAAGTACAAACATCCGGTACTACATCTCAAGAGAGAAAGCCAGGATAACAAAGATCTCCGCAGGGGAATGAGCAAAACATTCCAACGGGAGGCAAAGATCATCAAACATCCGCCATGGAAACACTCTACTGGGGAAATCATCAGAGGGGATCATGGAACTCTGTGGGGAACAACCACCAAATCAGAAATTTCCAAAGGTCATCAAACAATGTCCCAAATAATGAAATCACATCTTCCGAGGAGGAAGAATCACTATTCTGCTGAAAGAAGGAGGGAGGAATAAATCTTCCCAACACTCTGCTAGGAGAAGAAACCACAAAAGGCTCAGGAGGAAGAGGACACCAACATGCCAAGAATATGAACAACTGCCTTACCCTGTCAAGAATCTTACCATCCTTGGGAGAGCACTGAAGGCATTCCCAGTATCCTTATGTCATTGTGAATGTTCACTTTGTTTAAAAACAAATTATGAAAATTTTGATTATTTAAAACAATGACATTTTTTTCAATTAAAACATGCAAAACATTTGTTGAATAGAAACAAATAAGAGTGCAAAAAATTGGATAAAGGCTCAAATTTATTTGATGGAATGGTAATCTGCAAATGGCAAGACTCCATAGATCTTTACAAAATTGAAATTGGTGATATATATTGGAAAAGGGCTACATTGAACATAATGACCATTTCTCCACCGATTCTGAATTCGATGTATTTGAAGCTTTGGTTGATGATGAATGGGCGACAATCTCTGACGGATAACAGTTGTAGAACAAAGTCTTGTCAGGATGCAGTTGCCAAATCCCTATTTTTTGCCTAGATTGCCCCAGGGTGAGGTACTAAATCTAGCGGGATACATATATTCATTTTTTTTATGTCTCTAAATTTTGCCTAGATCGCCCTTTCAGGTTTTCAATCCACCGAGACGCTCATTTTTGCCTAAGCCGCCCTTTCGGGTTTTCGACTTAGCGAGCTATTCTGTTTTTATTTTTAGGCGAAGTATTTCTTGACTGCATCTGAATTCACAGGACGAGTGAAATCCTCCCCATCCATAGTTGTAAGTATCAAAGCACCGCCTAAAAAGGCTCTCTTAACAACATATGGACCTTCATAGTTTGGAGTCCACTTGCCCCTGGAATCGGGCGCGAAAGACAAGACTTTCTTGAGCACAAGGTCACCTTCTCGGAACACACGAGGCTTGACCTTCTTATAAAAGGCTTCCTTCATCCTTTGTTGATATAATTGACCATGGCACATGGCAGTCAATCTCTTTTCTTCTATCAAATTCAGTTGGTCATAACGACTCTGAACCCATTCAGCATCAGTCAATTTGGCTTCCATCAAGACTCTCATTGATGGGATCTCCACCTCTACTAGGAGCACAGCCTCCATGCCATAAACGAGAGAGAAAGGGGTTGCCCCTGTCGAAGTGCGAACAGATGTACGATATCCATGTAAAGCAAACGGCAGCATCCCATGCCAATCTTTATACATGACAGCCATCTTCTGGATAATCTTCTTGATATTTTTATTAGCAGCTTCAACAGCCCCATTCATCTTGGGTCTGTAAGGGGAAGAATTATGATGTGCAATCTTGAACTTGCTACACAGCTCTTTCATCATCTTGTTGTTCAGGTTAGATCCATTATCAGTAATGATCTTATCTGGCACACCATATCGGCATATGAGTTGATTCTTGATAAACTTCACGACCACTTGCCTGGTCACATTAGCATATGATGCTGCTTCAACCCACTTAGTGAAGTAATCAATTGCTACGAGAACAAATTTGTGTCCATTGGACGCTTTCGGTTCTATCATGCCAATCATGTCAATTCCCCACATGGAGAAAGGCCATGGTGATGAAATCACATTCAGAAGTGTCGGGGGAATATGAATCTTATCTGCATAAATCTGACACTTATGGCATTTCTTCACATATTTGCAGCAATCAGACTCCATTGTCAGCCAATAGTAGCCTGCTCTCAACATCTTTCTAGCCATGGCGTGTCCATTGGAATGAGTACCAAATGAACCCTCATGGACCTCAGTCATCAATAGGTCTGCTTCATCTCTATCCACGCATCTGAGCAGAATCATGTCAAAGTTTCTCTTGTAAAGTACGTCACCATTGAGGTAAAAACTTCCTGATAATCTCCTCAAAGTCTTCCTATCTTTCACAGATGTCCCAGGCGGGTAAATCTGGCTCTGAAGGAAACGCTTGATATCATAATACCATGGCTTATCATCTTGCACTTCCTCTATTGCAAATACATCAGCTGGTCTGTCCAAGCGCATTACAGTGATATTGGGAACTTCATTCCAAAGTCTAACCACAATCATCGAAGCAAGTGTAGCAAGAGCGTCTGCCATCCGATTCTCGTCTCGAGGAATATGATGGAAGTCAATCTCAGTAAAGAACGTTGAAATCCTCCTTGCATAATCCCTATACGGAATGAGGCCGGGTTGATTCGTTTCCCATTCACCCTTAATCTGATTAACAACGAGGGCCGAATCACCATAAACATCAAGATGCATGATCCTTAGATCAATGCACTCCTCTAATCCCATAATACAGACCTCATACTCAGCCATATTATTCGTGCATTTGAAAGTTAGCCTTGCTGTGAAAGGGAAATGTGTGCCCTGGGGAGTAATAATCACTGCCCCAATATCATTTCCATATTGATTTACTGCGCCATCAAATACCATGCTCCAGCGGGAACCAGGCTCTGGCCCTTCATCGAGCGTAGGCTCATCATAATCTTTCATTTTCAAATACAGAATCTCCTCATCTGGGAAGTCATACTGAACTGACTGATAATCCTCAATCGGCTGATGTGCCAAGTGATCAGCCAAGATACTACCTTTGATAGCCTTTTGAGCTCGATACTCGATATCATACTCAGACAGCAACATCTGCCAACGGGCAATCCTTCCGGTTAAAGCAGGTTTCTCAAAAATGTACTTGATTGGATCCATTTTGGATATCAACCAAGTCGTATAATTTAACATATATTGGGTATCGAGACTCACAATCAGTGAACTTCTTGCTCAAGTAGTAAATAGCATATTCTTTCTTTCCTGATTCGTCTTGTTGACCAAGGACACAACCCATTGAGTCTTCAAGAACAGTCAGATACATAATCAATGGTCTTCCTTCCATGGGCGGAGACAGGATCGGAGGCTCGGACAGATACTCTTTAATACTGTCAAATGCTTTTTGGTAATCCTCGGTCCAATCATGAGACTGATCTTTCCGGAGGAGATTGAATATCGGTGCACATGTGCAGTCATGTGGGATATGAATCTGGAAATGTAATTCAAACGGCCAAGAAAACCTCGGACTTGCTTCTCAGTTCTGGGCGCAGGCATCTCTTGTATTGCTTTGACCTTTGCAGGATCAACCTCAATACCTCTTTCACTGACAATAAAGCCCAATAACTTGCTGGAACGGACTCCAAATGTACACTTGTTGGGATTCAGGCGAAGCTGATACTTCCTCAAACGTTGAAAAAGCTTCAACAGGTGTTCTACATGCTCCACTTCCGTTCTTGACTTAGCGATCATGTCGTCAACATATACCTCGATTTCCTTGTGCATCATATCATGAAACAGGGTAGTCATAGCTCATTGATACGTGGCTCCGACATTCTTCAAACCGAAGGGCATCACTCGATAACAGAATGTTCCCCAAGGTGTGATGAATGTTGTCTTCTCCATATCCTCGGGTGCCATTTTAATCTGATTATATCCGGAAAATCCATCCATAAATGAGAAGACATTGAATTTAGCTGTATTATCTACCAACATATCTATGTGTGGTAGAGGGAAATCATCTTTCAGACTAGCTTTATTCAAGTCTCTATAGTCCACACACATTCGGACTTTTCCATCTTTCTTAGGCACGGGCACAATATTGGCCACCCATTGAGGATATGTAGAAGTCACCAGAAACCCCGCATCAATTTTCTTCTGAACTTCCTCTTTGATCTTTACTGCCATATCAGGATGAGTTCTTCTGAGCTTCTACTTCACAGGCACACACTCAGGCTTTAAAGGTAGGAAATGTTGCACAATATCAGTATCTAGACCAGGCATGTCTTCATATGACCAGGCAAAGACGTCAACATATTCTCGTAGCAACTCAATCAACCCCTTCTTAACAGACTCTTCCAGGAGTGCCCCAATCTTCACTTCTCGCACACAATCCTCAGACCCCAAGTTGACTGTTTCTAGATTCTCAAGATGCGGCTGAATGATCTTCTCTTCATGCTTAAGTAGACGGGTAATCTCGTTGGGAATCTCTTCAACATCATCTTCTTCTGCCTCAAATACAGGGAATTCAAAGTTGGGAGATGGTGTTGGATCATTATGTTCAATGGGTTTGATTAACCTGCGTAATGTTTTTTGATATAAAGAGATTTAGAATTCAAACAAGGCAAATCATTATGCAGATGAAAAGATTGATTTTATTCTATTTTTGAGGTTTTATGTGATCACCAATTTCATGCAAAAGTGAAAAGGGAAAATAATGGGAAAAACAAACATTTAACATGAATCTATTGAATGAAAATATCATTGTATTTATGCGCCAACAATGTCATCACTCCTCCCTTTGGTATGGGAAGAGGGTTTTTAAACACAATGAACATTACTTTGACTTATGGATAACTGTTGGAATATCCACAGTGACCCAATTATTGCAGACCCCTCCAGGGATGACGAAGTTGCCAGAATCCTCTTCGTCCTCTTCCAAGATGGATGCAGCCTCCTCATCTTGACTGGTGTGGATGAATCCACCACTCTTGAACAGCCCTTGCATATTGAAGACCCCAGAAGAATAGCCTATGCCAGCCCGGGACTTGTTGTGTTTTAACTCGATCATTTGCCCTAAACCAGCAGTTGCGCCATGCTCAATGGCCAACTTTGCATCTTTGTAGGAAGCAAATGAAGAAGTTCCCTTCTTAATAGGCTCAGCAATAGAGAAAGCTTGGAACGGAGTTCCAACTTCATCCTCAGCATCTATATAAGAGAAGGAAGACAAATGGTTAACCAGGAGAGCCTTTTCTCTCCCTACCACCACCAGCTTCTTACTCTTTACAAATTTCAATTTTTGGTGTAGGGTGGATGTCACAGCACCAGCCTCGTGAATCCATGGTCTGCCTAAGAGACAGCTATACGATGGGCGAATATCCATAACCTAGAATGTAATCTGGAAATCACTTGGTCCAATTTTGACTGGGAGATCAACCTCGTCAATCACAGTTTTGCGAGACCCATCGAAAGCCTTCACAACTACTCCACTCTGCCTCATGGGAGGCCATTTATATGACAGCTTCGCAAGAATGGATTTTGGCAACACATTTAACGATGACCCAGTGTCCACTAGAACATCGGACATGGCGTCTTCTTTGCAACCCATAGATATATGTAAAGCCAAGTTGTGGTCTTTTCCCTCCTCGGGGAGATCAGAGTCACAAAAACTCAAGTTGTTACAAGCGGTAATGTTTGCAACAATGCTATCAAATTGTTCTATCGTGACATCATGATCCACGTACGCCACATCCAAAACCTTCTGCAGAGCCTCTCGGTGTGGTTCTGAATTCAAAAGAAATGACAACACAAATATTTTGGATGGCGTTTGTAGAAGCTGGTCTACAACGTTGTACTCGCTCCTTTTGATGAGCTTCAGCATCTCATCACAGTCTTCTTTCGTATTGCCACTCGGGCCAGCAGAAGCAGGAGTTTTTAACGTAGAGGAGGGCTTAACAACAAGTTCCGGATTCGGAGCATTCACAGCGTTCCCAATCGGGCGCTCAACAAAATCAGTATCAACACTTCCTCGGGCATCAGCTTGAGGCTTCAACAGTGCTGAAAATACACGACCGCTTCGGGTCAACCCACTGACATCAGCAATGTTAACAACAGATGAAGAGGGCAAGGACACCTCTTTCCCACTTTCCACTGCTACATCATTGTAGCGATAGGGAACCGCTTTCTCAGAAGAGTACAGTACAGAACCGACAGGCTTGATGACGAGAGCAGGAGAAGCCTTCTGCTTGCTACCATCATACTTGATGACAACAGGCTCAGGTATCCGAAACACCAGGGAAATTACATTGACTTCGAGCTCATCTTCATCAACATTTCTATTTTGAAGGATCTCAATGACTCCTTCGTCCAACATCTCTTGCACATCTTTGCGCACCTGGCGACATCCTCTCTGATTGACTGTAGCGGTGTATTCGTCACTTTATGATTTATTGATTAAATCAAAAGCAAAGCATACAAAGAATCGAGTCGCCACCGCACTTTTATTTATCCAATGGAATGGCTAAAAAGCGAACAAAAGCCTAAGAAGTTTTACACATAGAAAACTAATGAAAAGATCAGAGATCTGGGTAAGGGGTTAATTACGCAATGGGAAGGTGTTAGGCACCCAAAACGTCCTAGGTACTCCTAGGGAACCTCTTTTCACAACTTGTTGTGCGAAATGTTATTTGTTTATGAAATATTTATTGTGCAAACATGGATGAAGGGATGAGAAAAGAATATATAAGTTATTATTTTTGTGTTTGAACGGATGAACCCGTTGCCTACGTACCTTTCCATGGAAGGTAAGGATCAAAACGCCGTAGTTCGGCTAAAAGATTTCCAAAAGTATGGGTGAATTGATTTTAAAACAAAAGCCCTAAGGTCTTTCGTTATCCACGGGAGAAAACTCAACCTATACAAACAACAAGTCCACCATGTGAGAAAAGCTTCAACTTGCTAGTGAGGGGTTAACCCTATAATAAGCGAGGAAGTCTTACAATTCAATCACTAAGGACAAACAGTGAGATTAACATCAACCAACTGGGATAAATCAAACCTATGGCTAATGTATGAAAACTTATCAAGAATGGACAAAGCCACAAAACAATTGAGTGAGTGAAATTAACCAATTAGGATTATTCACAAAAGTGGTCAAAGTTGACATTAGATTCAATTCAGAAGAAGTATTATGAAAATGAAGTTTGAAAAATCAGAGGCTTAAGGCCTAGGTTTCTAATTTGAAAACAAATGAAAATGTTTGCACAACAGTTTTCAAGTTTTGGATTAACATGCAAATGGAGGTTTAAAGAAACAAAAGGTGGGAGGGTTAAGGGAGTAAAACTTCTTAGATGTTCACATCTTGAGATCATATGTAGATGATTCAAGTGATTCCTTTGGAATAGGCAACAAGCAAATAACATATGGACAAAGTAAATGGATACCGGATGCCAATCAATGGACTTATTCCAATCTCCTAAAACAAAATGGGTACCGGAAGCCAATCAATGGACTTATTCCAATCTCACAAAACAAAATGGATACCAGATGCCAATCAATGGACTTATACCAATCTCCTAAAACAAAATGGGTACCGGAAGCCAATCAATGGACTTATTCCAATCTCACAAAACAAAATGGATACCAGATGCCAATCAATGGACTTATACCAATCTCCTAAAACAAAGAGAAACATGGATACCAGATGCCAATCAATGGACTTATACTAGTCTCCTAAAACAAAACAGGGATACCAGATGCCAATCAATGGACTTATACCAGTCTCCTAAAACAAAGAGAAACATGGATACCAGATGCCAATCAATGGACTTATACTAGTCTCCTAAAACAAAACAGGGATACCAGATGCCAATCAATGGACTTATACCAGTCTCCCACCATATCATAGGAAACAACTGCCAATCAATGGACTTATGCTTGCCTCCTCCATGGACAAAACAAAATGTTACAAAGTGATGAACAATGATTATGAAATGATATACAAGTAATGATGATACATGCACCAGGGCACACATAAACAAATATGCACAGATGGATCAAGTAAGCAAACAAACAAGTCAATTAGCACACACTATATACATTCAATTAGGCTCAAGCAAGGTTAAGCTTTACAGCCAACTAGAATGGAGTATTTTGAGCTCTTAACCCTAACATTGAGAGTTAGGGTGAAGCAAATGAAAAGGAGATGAGGGGTGTGCCTCATAGCTCTTATCCCTGGTCAGGGAGAGCTTTGATCAATGGAAAGTGTGGGAGTTCAGAAAGTTGGAACTCTTCTCCACAAATGATTGACTCTATAAGATCTTGGGTTATTATTCACCATGCATCAACACATGGTGTGAGCAAGGTGAATGACACACTGAGTAGCAGGAGATGGATTACACATCTCTTTTATCTGCCAATTTCCTCATAAGAGGACTTTTCCTGCTTGGCACAAAGTTAAACAATCACAAGCATTGCATCTTAAGGAGGGCTTCAGACAGGTGCCTACCAATAACAGTAGGTCTTCCAGACTACATGAAGATTAGGGATTATACCTAAGTGGTTAAGCAACCAAGCAAAAGCAAAATTCAAATGAACTTAAAGCAACTTAGGTACCTGTGGAAACAACTAAACAAATCAGTACAATACTCAGACAAACAGACAACAGTCAATAAGCAACAGACAATCCCAATGTACAAAATGTGTAAGCCAAAAGGAAAACTCAAATGAGTTAGCATCAACCTACAAAACACACAAATGTTAGTAATCAAAAGCAAACATTAATATTCACATGATGAAGCATCATCAATTAGGGCACTTGGATGTTCAACCTGAAATCAAAGCTCAAATGTAAGCAACAAACCACTAGGTCAAAGCCTAGGGTCAAAGATGGAGAAAAAATTTAAAACAGGAACTGAAATTTAACAAAAAGCAACTTCAACCACATATTGACATAACCTAAAAAGGCTCACATCAAAATCAATCATCAAATGCATTTCATGATCAAGTGAAATCCAAGACAATTTCAAAGCTCATATGTGATCATCATGAATGAAAAATTCAAATCAAAAGAGAAATGATTCAAATAAATCTGGAAAAATTCATGCACATTCAAGACATCTAACATGATCCACATACAAAAAATCAGGAGAATCAGAGATCATTTGGCATGTAAATCAAGTTGCACAAGTTGGACAATCAAAGGTGTGACACAAATTGTCACACCAAGTTAGCACAAGCATAAAACAGCAATGGAGCATAGTAAAAGTACCAAATCAAAACCAAAATGTCAAGCAATATGTCTAGATTCATCATGCAAAATTTCAAGTTCATTGGATAAGAAACAAGCATTTCACAAGAAGATAAGCAAGGCAATGTCAAAAATGGATACATGATCAATCAACCTAGAACCAAATAAAATTCAACCAAGCACAACTTTGGAAATCATGATCATAAAATAATAGACAAACAGAGGAGCAAGTAGCAAAAAAATTGGAGTGAAATTGATGCATTTTTCTATTTTATATGATTTTTCTAAGTTGAAGAAAAATTTGAAGTTCAAAAATGGACCAAGGCATGAAAATGAGAGGGAAAAGGTGAAATGATAAAGCATTTTGAAAAATTGCGCTCAGGCGGACTCGAACCATGGGCGAATTTGAACTAATGCGCGCGCTTCCAAAACGGTACCGTTTTGGACTTAAACCCTAGCGCTCCAGAATTCGTAGCTAAATGAAGGATTCGTAGCAAAACCAAAGCCAGTTCGTAGCAAAACCTGGAAATGATGATCTTCATCTTCTTCCTCACGAAGAAGATGAACAGTGTACGTGTTCATGCAAGCTCCAGAAAATTTCTCCAGAAATCAAAATCAATTACATCATCATGCAGCATTTTCAACATACATCAAAGATCAACAAGCATTTCAACATAATTCATCACAACAAACTCAAATCGAAGAAAATAAAATTGAACATCAAACTTTCAATCATGCATATCTAGCTCAAAACAGCACCAAATCACACGATTCAAAGCTCAGATTCATCCGGACAACACGATCTACAACAATATAACAATGAATTTCAAAATTAGGAGATGCGAATTATGACCTCTTGAAGAGCAGCAAGCTGAAATCGTGCTATCCAAGGCTGGTAATGATTCCAAACTCTTCTGCAATGCTTATGGAGAGGATTGATGGAAAAATTGAAGCTCAAATGCACTTGAATCCAGTAGATTTTGAAATCACCATTGAACCTTCAAGCTTCGAGTATGTTCAAATATGGCACGATCTGCTTCGAATCCACGTCCAAATCTTCTCAACAACACCTCATGAGCATGAATTCATCAATAGAAAAGGTTCTTGTGTGAAGAAATTGGAAAATATTTTGAGAGAAAATTTTTGATGATTCTTGAATCTAGATCATAAATGAATTGTTAATGATGAAAACAGTTATGCTTTACCTTATATATGCCATGCTAATCATGTTTAAAACCTGTTTAAGCCAAAGCTAATTGAAATTAATCAAGTTTTAAGGTGTATGCACAAATTGGATTTTCACCCCCATGCATGAGGTAGCCACGTGAACAGTACACGAATCTGATCCAAATCCTCTTAAACAAGGCCCATGCACACTTTTGAATTGGTTTTGTATGCATACAATCATCCAAAATGGTTTTATGAAATTTCCTTCAAAAATCTTCATGAGTGAGCACATGATAATGAAAATGGAATTCAAGCCATGTAATGAGATGTTAAGAAACTACAAGTCATGAGGATAATATTGCAAAAAGAACCACTCATTTTGGAGCTTTGGTTGAAAAGTTATGCTCATTTGAAGTCCCATGCACACTTTGCCATGATTTGATCATATCTCCTCAACAACACATTAGAAATTCATGATCTTGGACGTTTTGGAAATGGGAGAGAAAGATCTACAACTTTCATGTTCAATAAAATTTCATTTAAAGCCTTATTGATGATGTAATATTGAGTTGAAGTTGGTCCAAAACCTTTCAATTTTTGGAAAGTTCAAATTATGGGTCACTTGCTATTTTTGGAAATTCTTGACTGGACCTCAAATTCTTCAATGTGAGTGTTTGAAATGTCAAATGAGACTTGTTTGAACATGAATGAAGTATTTCTAATCACTTCCCACCTCCAAATCCACAGTTGACTTTGCAGTTGACTTTCTAGGTCTTCAGATGATATGAGAATGTTTTGATGAGATTCAAGCCTCTACCACTTGGGATTTTGCTTCAAAATGACATCATAACTCATATGAACTCTTGTGAGTGATTGTGGGGTCCAAATCTCAAGAATGACCACCATCTATTGCTCAATGAATTCCTTGAATTTGCCTTGACCTGTTATTGCTTCATCTGCAAGACAAAGGTTAGATGACATATTTTTGTACTTTTGGTTAGTGATAAAAAGAAAAGCAATGATACACAAATGCAAGGAATGCTTGGTGATCAAGAATCACTCTCAAAAAGATGACCCACCCACAGGGAAGGAAGCAAGGTGTCCAATGATCCTTGAGGCAATGCAATGATATGATATGATGCCATGAGGGATCTTAGGGACAAAATTGGGGTCTTACAGATGCCCCTATTTAAGGTCATTCTAGCCGGAGAAATGAAGGTTAAAATCTTCATCTCGACGTGGTAGAATGGGCTTAAATAACAATAATGAGACAAATTTTGGTCCCTAAGAGACCTCATGATGCAAATGTATGAATGCAAAAGAAACAAACTCTGTGGGGATATAGGTCCACAAAGAAGAAAAGACGATCCATCGGAGTAATACACTCACCAGGAACAGAGACTCTATCAAGACTCTCATGGGGATAAGAAAAAGAAAAAGAATGCGTGAGTAGGACACGACTCTGAATTAGGAGAAACAAGAACTAGACACAGCGTGAGCAGGACACGACTGGACTGGAGACCTCACTGGGGAGTAGAGGACTCAAACTGGGGAAGAAAAAGAAATTCCCAAGGAAGACACATCCATTGGAAAGACTCAAGCTGACTCAAACTATCCATGAAGGATACTTCGGATAAAAATCCGGACTTGGACTGGGGGAAAAAAAAAGACTCACACAGAATCTCCCTGCTGGGGAAAACTGCATATATTGGGGAAAATGCCAATACAGCAAGGGTAAAATCACAACGGAAACTCCACTGGGGAATGTCTAACAAAGAGACTCTCCTGGAGAAAAAACTATAAGATGAGGTGTTACCGGCTACTCGGTAACGAACTCAAAGAGACATGTGATCTAAACACCAGTTACTGGGTGAAAGAACAACAAGCTCAGGAAGAATGAATATCTAAGACAAGTATAAGGGTGAGAGATATCAATCAACTAAACATCTGAGAAAGACCTGAAAAAGGTACATCAACTCAGGAAAATCTGACTCCACAGGGGGACCAAGGTCATAATAGGGAGCAGAAAGGAAGGGACACCAGGGATACCGGTTACTGGGTATATAATAGGTGACCGGCCAAAGCGTGAATTGGTATATATGCCAAAACACTCATCATCCGAAAGGAGGATCTGAAAAAGCAAATCGACTTACCGGATGGATATTCGAATCCGCAACGGGAAAACGAATCTTACTCAGCTGGGGAAAAAACCCAAAGAGCGCATGAGATATAATATCCATTACCGTTAGAACGTGGATAGTAAACTCGCATGGAAGGAACACCAGGGATACCGGTTACTGGGTATATAATAGGTGACCGACCGAAAAGAGAAACAATCGATACCAACACCAACAGGGTAAACGAAAGATAACTCACAGGGGATAAATTGCAAGCATCCGGCAATCATCCAGGAGACATATCAAATATTCGATTCCACAAAGGAACACGAATCTTACTCGACTGGGGAAACACAACAGGCTTCGACTGAAGAGTGCATGAGATATATTATCCATTACCGTCAGAACGTGGATAACATACTCGCATGGAAGATTATCCACAACCGGTTACTGGGTTAATAAAGGATAAATCGACCGAAAAAGAAAGGCATTGGGATACCAAAACTAGGTATATAAAGATGACCGATCAAGGGGAGCAACAAACATTACCAATCAAAAGGGTAAATGAGAGAGAACTCATCGGGGAAACATTGATAAACATCAATAATCCGGGGAACAAATCACTGGCATACGGTGAAAGGACCCGCTGAGGATAAAACTGCTAGCATCCGGCAATTATCCACAAGGAAAGATCTGTTGGGGATACAATTGCTAGCATACGGAAATTACCCAGAAGAAAGAGGGAATATCAACATCGAATACTGGATGAAGATAACCACAAAG
Source organism: Lathyrus oleraceus (assembly GCF_024323335.1). Classification (NCBI taxonomy): domain Eukaryota; kingdom Viridiplantae; phylum Streptophyta; class Magnoliopsida; order Fabales; family Fabaceae; genus Lathyrus; species Lathyrus oleraceus. Next base: position 81,447,741 of record NC_066584.1, on the reverse strand, counting down.
AGTAACCATCATCGGTTAGGATGAACAACAAGGTTAACTCTGCAAAAGGGAGAAATTAGGATTTACAACTACCGAATACGGGGTAGAAGACCAAAAACTCTGGCTGAGGATAAAATTGCTAGCATACGGCAATTATCCACAAGAAAGCACAGACTCCGCTAGGGATACAACAACAACATAGGATTTACAACTACCGAAAACTGGGTAGAAGACCACAAAATCCACCATCAACCAGAATGAACCACAACGGTTACCTCTGCTAGGGGATAAAAGTAGGGTTTATAACTACCGAATACATGGTAGAAAACCAACAACTCTCTGCGTGGGGAATGAAAGAATTACAACTCCGCACGGGGAACAAAATAGGGTTTATAACAAACCACCAACTGCTGAGGAGCAAGAAAAAATAGGATTTACGACTACCGAATACGGGGTAGAAAACCATCGACTCTTGCCGAGGAACAAAGATGTTCACAACCACAGATTCCACAAAAGGAAAAAAAGGTATACAGGATTTACAACTACCGGGTACTGGGTAGAAAACCAAAACGAATAGGACTTACAACTACCGGGTACTGGGTAGAGGCCCAAACTCCGCTGAGGATAAAAAGAACTATTGCCGGTTACTGGGCAATTCATTCATTTATTCCACAGGGAAGCACAAGAGACAGTTAAAAAATGCCAATTCAGGATCAAACCAAAAAGGCAAATTGAATCAAGACTCGTCCTAATGAGGATATAACTCAATAGGAAGATCCATCCCAATATATGTGTTGGGAGGAACAGAAAAAACCGTCATCCACGAGGATATATCTCAGTGGGGAACTGCAAAAGGAAAGACAGACACTTTCTGCTTATGGGGCTGACTCTATATTGAGAGATTAGACACCCGACATCTGCTTGGGAAGATCTACTGGAGAGATCTATATCACCGTTAGCAGGAGACAACAAACAAAAGATATATGGCAAAAAATGCAATCATGAATATCTGAATGTTGAAAGTATGCATGAATATGCGTAATTTATGTTTGATGAATGCTGACAAAACAAACATATCTAACACAAACAGGCCCAGGAATCAAACGCCCGGTACTACACTTCCAGAGGAAAATCCAAAGAAATCCAACTGGAAAGCCAATCTGCTGGAGATCTAAATGCTAAAAAGCAAAGATCTGCTGGAAAGCAAAAGATCAGAGATATCAAAGAAATCGCAAAATCTCTAAGTGATGGATCATCAATCAACCCAACTAGGGAACAGAAGTTCACAACAGGCAGAAACTGCCACAAAGGCAAATCTGTTGGGGGAAATGGAGAAATCCCGAGATTTCTGCAGGGGATCCTCAGTATCAACTGGGAAACAAGAGTTCACTGCACAAGCAAGAACTGCTGAAGAGAACAGAACACACAAGTAGAATCTAGCCGCACAAGCAACTCTACTGGGGATACTGTCAACCACTCCATTGGGGATAAACCCACTGAGGGAAAATAGATCACACAAATAGATTCTGCCACAAGCCACTCTACTGGGGATCAAAAGCATCAGGAAATCAACCAAATCTAATAAATGATATATCACCAACCAACCCGACTAGGGAACAGAAGTTTACAACAGGCAGAAACTGCCACAAAAGCAACTCTGTTGAGGATACCCACTCCGTTGGGGATACTGCAGGGAAATCACGAAACTTCTGCAGGGAAACATCACAGACACAATCCACCGTACCACAAATCTACTGGGGAATTATCTGAGGAAGAGAAGGAGAACTGGTGATCAACCACCAAATGCTGAACCTTTTAAGAGGAAACTAACAACCGCTGAGGAGGAAATAATCACTGCTCTGCTGAAGGGATAAGAGGTGAAAACCTCAACAAGCACTCTAATGGGGAGACGTAGCATAAATGAAGTATTTCATACCAACAACTCCGCTGGCGACTTTACTGAGGAAACAGACGAAGTACCGGGATGTCAACCCACCAACTACCGAATCTTCCAAAAGGAAAGCACCAATGCCGGGGAGAGAATACTGTTGGAGAGGACTGTGAAGTTCTCAACAAACACTCTGCTTAGGGAACAACCCCACCAACAATCTGGATAAAGGAGATACGACCATGCCAGGAATATGAACAAATGTCTTACCTTGTTGGAAATCATGCCACCCTTGGGAGAGCACTGAGAAATTCTTAAGTATCCTTCCATCATTGTGAATGTTCACTTTGTTTAAAACAACAATTTGAAAAAATTTATTTGTTTAAAACAATGACATTTTATCAATTAAAACATGCAAAACATTTGTTGATTTGAAACAAATAAGAATGCAAATAATTGGATAAAAGCTCAAATTGATTTGATGGAATGGTATCCTGCAAATAGCAAGACTCCATAGATCTGTACAAGTTTGAAATCAGTGATATATATTGGAAGAGGGCTACATTGAACATAATGACCATTTCTCTACCAATTTGAATCTCGATGTATTCGAAGCTTCAGTTGACAACGAATCGAGAATCTCTGACGAAAAGACAGTTGTGGAAGAGAAAGTCTTGTCAGGATGCAGTTACTTGCCATATCCCTAATTTTTGCCTAGATTGCCCCAGGGTGAGGTATTCAATCTAGCGGGATGCAGATATTCTTTTTTTCAATGTCTCTAACTTTTGCCTGGATCGCCCTTTCGGGTTCTCCACCGAGACGCTCATTTTTGCCTAAGCCGCCCTTTCGGGTTTTCAACTTAGCGAGCTATTCTGTTTTTCTTTTTAGGCGAAGTATTTCTTGACTGCATCTGAATTCACAGGACGAGTGAATTCCTCCCCGTCCATTGCTGTAAGCATCAAAGCACCGCCTGAAAAGGCTCTCTTAACAACATATGGGCCTTCATAGTTTGGAGTCCACTTGCCCCTGGAATCGGGCGCGAAAGACAAAACTTTCTTGAGCACAAGGTCGCCTTCTCGGAATACACGAGGCTTGACCTTCTTATCGAATGCTTTCTTCATTCTCTGCTGATATAATTGGCCATGGCACATGGCAGTCAATCGCTTTTCTTCAATCAGATTCAATTGGTCATAACGACTCTGAATCCATTCAGCGTCAGTCAACTTGGCTTCCATCAAGACTCTCATTGATGGGATCTCCACCTCTACTGGGAGAACAACCTCCATACCGTAAACAAGAGAGAAAGGGGTTGCCCCTGTTGAAGTGCGGACAGATGTACGATATCCATGCAAAGCAAATGGCAGTATCTCATGCCAATCTTTGTACGTAACAACCATCTTCTGGATAATCTTCTTGATATTCTTATTAGCAGCTTCAACAGCCCCATTCATCTTGGGTCTGTAAGGAGAGGAGTTATGATGTGCAATCTTGAACTCAGCGCACAACTCTTCCATCATCTTATTATTCAGATTAGATCCATTATCAGTAATGATCTTATCTGGCACACCATAATGGCAAATCACCTGATTCTTGATAAACTTCACGACCACCTGCCTGGTCACATTCGCATATGATGCGGCTTCAACCCATTTGGTGAAGTAATCTATTGCTACGAGAATAAACCTGTGTCCGTTGGACGCTTTCGGTTCAATCATGCCGATCATGTCGATTCCCCACATAGAGAAAGGCCATGGTGATGAAATCACATTCAGAACTGTCGGAGGAATATGAATCTTATCCGCATAAATCTGACACTTGTGGCATTTCTTCACATATTTGCAACAGTCAGACTCCATTGTCAGCCAATAGTAGCCTGCTCTCAACATCTTTCTAGCCATGGCATGTCCATTGGAATGAGTACCAAACGAACCCTCATGGACCTCAGTCATCAACAGGTTTGCTTCGTGTCTATCCACGCATCTGAGCAAAACCATATCATAATTTCTCTTGTACAGCACTTCACCACTAAGGTAGAAACTGCCTGACAACCTTCTCAAAGTTTTCCTGTCTTTCACAGATGCCCCAGGCGGGTAGACCTGGTTCTGGAGGAAATTCTTGATATCAAAATACCAAGGCTTGTCATCATTTACTTCTTCAACTGCAAATACGTGAGCCGGTCTATCCAAGCGCATCACGGTAATATTGGGAACTTCATTCCAATACTTCACTACAATCATCGAAGCAAGCGTAGCAAGAGCATCTGCCATCCGATTATCCTCTCGAGGAATATGATGAAAGTCAACTTCTTTAAAGAACGTTGAAATCCTCCTCGCACAATCTCTATACGGAATGAGACCAGGCTGATTCGTCTCCCACTCTCCCTTGATCTGATTGACAACCAGGGCCGAATCACCATAAACATCAAGATGCTTGATCCTCAAATCAATGCATTCTTCCAGTCCCATAATACAAGCTTCGTACTCAGCCATATTATTCGTGCATTTGAAAGTTAGCCTTGCTGTAAACGGAATATGTGTGCCATGAGGAGTAATGATTACTGCCCCAATTCCAATTCCATACTGATTCACAGTGCCATCAAACACCATCGTCCATCTGGAACCAGGTTCTGGACCTTCATCAAGTGTAGGCTCATCACAATCTTTCATTTTCAAATACAGAATCTCCTCATCTGGGAAGTCGTACTGAACAGACTGATGATCTTCAATCGGCTGGTGCGCTAAATGGTCAGCCAAGATACTACCTTTAATAGCTTTCTGAGCTCGATACTCGATATCATACTCAGATAACAACATCTTCCAACGGGCAATCCTCCCAGTTAAAGCAGGCTTCTCGAAAATATACTTAATTGGATCCATTCGGGATATCAACCAAGTTGTATGATTTATCATGTACTGGCGTAGATGCTTAGAAGCCCAAGCCAAAGCACAACACGTCTTCTCAAGCATAGAGTATCGAGACTCACAATCAGTAAACTTCTTACTAAGGTAGTAGATAGCAGATTCTTTCTTCCCTGATTCGTCTTGTTGACCGAGTACACAACCCATCGAGTCTTCAAGAACAGTCAGATACATGATCAAAGGTCTTCCTTCTACAGGCGGAGACAAGATCGGAGGTTCAGACAGATACTCTTTGATACTGTCGAAAGCTTTCTGGCAATCCTCGGTCCAATCAAGAGATTGATCTTTCCGAAGGAGCTTGAATATCGGCGCACATGTGGCAGTCATGTGGGATATAAATCTGGAAATATAGTTCAAGCGGCCAAGAAAACCTCGGACTTGCTTCTCAGTTTTGGGTGCAGGCATCTCTTGTATTGCTTTGACCTTTGCAGGATCAACCTCAATACCTCTCTCGCTGACAACAAAACCCAACAACTTGCCGGAACGGACTCCAAATGTACATTTGTTCGGATTGAGACGAAGCTTGAACTTCCTCAATCGCTGAAAAAGCTTCAACAAATGCTCAACATGTTCAACTTCCGTTCGGGACTTAGCAATCATATCATCGACATAGACCTCTATCTCCTTGTGCATCATATCATGAAACAAGGTAGTCATAGCACGTTGATACGTGGCTCCGGCGTTCTTCAAACCGAAGGGTATCACTCGATAGCAGAATGTTCCCCAAGGTGTGATGAATGTTGTCTTCTCCATATCCTCGGGTGCCATCTTGATCTGGTTATAACCGGAAAATCCGTCCATAAAGGAAAAGACTTTAAATTTGGTTGTATTGTCTACCAACATATCAATGTGTGGTAGAGGGAAATCATCTTTCAGACTAGCTTTATTCAAATCTCTTTAATCAACACACATACGGACTTTTCCGTCTTTCTTAGGCACAGGCACAATATTGGCCACCCATAGAGGATATGTAGAAGTCACCAGAAACCCTGCATCAATTTGCTTCTGAACTTCCTCTTTGATCTTCACTGCCATATCTGGATGAGTTCTTCTAAGCTTCTGCTTCACAGGCACGCACTCAGGCTTCAAAGGCAGGAAATGTTGCACAATATTCGTATCTAGACCCAGCATGCCTTCATACGACCAAGCGAAGATATCGGAATATTCTCGTAGCAAACTGATTAACCCCTTCTTGACATACTCTTCAAGGAGTGCCCTAATCTTCACCATACGAACACAATCTTCAGACCCCAAGTTGACTGTTTCCAGATCTTCGAGATGCGGCTGAATGATCTTCTTCTCGTGCTCAAGGAGACGGGTAATCTCGTCAGGAATCTCTTCAACATCATCTTCCTCTACTTCAAATACAGGGAATTCAAAATTGGGAGATGGCGTTGGATCATTATGTTCAATGGGTTTTAGAATCAACCTGCATAATGATTTTGGATAATAAAAACTTTAGAATTTAAACAAGCAAATCATTATGCAGATGAAAAGATTACTTTTATTCTTGTTTTTAGGGTTTTTTGTGATCACCGATTTCATGCAAAAGCAAAAAGTGAAAACAAATGGAAAAACAAATGTTTAACATGCATTAATTAAATGAAAATATCATTGTATAAATGCTGCCAACAATGTCATCGCTTCTCCTTTTGGCATGGGAGAAGGGTTTTGAACAAAGTGAACAAATTAAGCTGACTTATGAATGACCGTAGGAACATCCACAGCGACCCAATTGTGGCAGATCCCGCCAGGGATAACAAAGTTGCTCAAATCCTCTGCATCCTCTTCCAGAATAGCAGCAGCTTCCTCAGCTTGATCAGCATGGAAGAAACCTCCACTCTTGAACAGTCCTTTCTCATTAAAGACCCCAGAAGAATAGCCAATGCCAGCCCGGGATCTGTTGTCTTCAAGCTCAATCATCTTCCCCAAACCAGCAACTGCATCACATTCAATGGCCAGTTTCGCATCACTAGGAAGCAAATGAAGGAGACTTCTTCTCAATCGGCTCAACTATAGACAAAGCTTGGAAAGGCATTCCAACTTCATCCTCAGCATCAATATATGAGAAAGAAGACAAGTGGCTAACCAGGAGAGCCTTTTCTCCCCCTACCACAACCAGTTTCTTATTCTTAACGAATTTCAGCTTCTGGTGTAGGGTGGATGTCACGGCGCCAGCCTCGTGAATCCATGGTCTACCAAGGAGACAGCTATAAGATGGGTGGATATCCATAACCTGAAAGGTGACTTGGAAATCACTTAGTCCAATCTTGATTGGGAGATCAACTTCCCCAATCACGGTCTTACGCGACCCATCGAAAGCTTTCACAACAACACCACTCTGCCTCATGGGAGGCCCCTGATATGACAATCTCGAAAGAGTGGTCTTCGGCAATACATTCAAAGATGACCCAGTGTCCACCATCACGTTGGACATGGCGTCGGTCTTGCAGTTCATAGAAATATGTAAAGCCATGTTGTGGTCTCTTCCCTCCTCAGGGAGATCAGCGTCACAGAAACTCAAAGTGTTGCAAGCAGTAATGTTTGCAACAATACTGTCAAACTGTTCAATTGTGACATCATGATCAACATAAGCCAGATCCAATACTTTCTACAGAGCCTCCCTATGGGGTTCTGAATTCAGAAGCAAAGATAGCACGGAAATCTTGGACGGCGTTTATAGAAGCTGGTCTACAACGTTGTACTCACTCTTCTTGATGAGCCTCAGCATCTCATCACAGTCTTCATTCGCAGTGCCACTCGGGCCAACAGAAGAAGTAGGAGTCTTTTGTACAGAGGAGGGTTTGGCAACAGCAAGTGCCGGGTTCGGAACATTCACTGCAGTCCCAACTGGACGCTCAGCAGAATCAGAAACAACATGAGGTTTCGGGGGTGCAGAAAACACACGACCACTACGGGTCAACCCGCTCACATCAGCAATATTAACAACGGAGGATGAAGGCAAAGGCACTTCCTTCCCATCTTCAACAACAACTGGATTATAGCGGAAGGGAATCACTTTCTCAGAAGAATAAGGCACAGGGCCTGCAGGCTTGATCACCAAAGAAGGAGAGACCTTCTGCTTGCTACCATCATAACGGATGACAACAGGCTCAGGAACCTTGAACACAGGAGAAATCACATTTACTTCTGGTTCATCTTCATCAACATTTCTGTTTTGAAGAATCTCAATGGTTCCATCATCTAACAGCTCTTGAAGCTCTCTGCGCACTTGGCGGCAACCCAATCTATTGACGGAGCAGATACGGCATTTGTCATGGTCGTGCTCCATATGACTGTAATCACACAGCAGACGATGTAACTCGACCAATGACTGTCGAATATGGCTTACATATTTGACCTTATATTTGCCAGGGCAACCCTGGACCATGCTAACCGACTTCCCATGCTCAGGCAATGGGTTCTTCATAACATTGGGGCCTGAGTCCTCAAAGCTCAGAATGTCGCATCTCATAAGGTCTTGCACCTTAGTCTTCAACGGATAGCAGTTTTATATATTGTGACCGGGAGCACCGAAATGATAAACACAATACTGGTCGGGCTTGTACCACCACTGCGGGTTAGCAGGTACAACCGGAGGATCCCTCGGGGTAATCAGTTTCCGCTCTATTAAAGAGGGATATAGCTCAGCGTATGACATAGGAATAGGATCGAAAGTGATCTTCTTCCTCTCATAATTCAAATTAGCCTGATTACTGTTGTTGCGAGGCTAGTAAGCCTGTTGCTGTGGGCGATGCTGTTGCTGTTGATACTGAGGTTGTTGCTGATTATGCTGATTGTTATCTCTGAAGACAGGTGCTATATGAGCCACCTGATGCTGACTGCTGGCATGACGCACAGGCTTCCTCTTGGCAGAGGGTCTTCTAGGTTTAGCATGGGATTGCACAGCATGTGCCTCCCCATCTTTCTTCTTAAACTCCCTGTATCGTTTAGAAGAGCCTTCATCCTTAGTCAAACGTCCTTCTCGGACTCCTTCCTCCAATCGCATCCCCATGTTCACCATCTCGGTGAAATCAGAGGGAGCACTAGCGACCATCCGCTCATAATAAAATGAACTAAGAGTTTTCAAAAAGATCTTAGTCATCTCCTTCTCTTCCAGCGGAGGAGTAATCTGAGCTGCCAGCTCTCGCCACCTCTGAGCGTACTCTTTAAATGTCTCTTTGTCCTTCTGGGACATGGCTCTGAGTTGATCACGGTCAGGAGCCATATCCACATTATATTTGTACTGCTTGACGAAGGCTTCGCCAAGATCGTTGAAGGAACGAATGTCTGCACTATTAAGGCTCATATACCAACGAAGAGCTGCACCAGACAAATTATCCTGAAAATAATGAATCAGCAACTGATCATTATCTGTTTGAGTAGACATTTTCCTGGCATACATAACCAGGTGACTGAGAGGGCAGGTGTTCCCCTTATACTTCTCAAAGTCAGGGACTTTGAATTTGACGGGAATCTTCACACCGGGAACCAAGCATAGTTCAGCAGCAGACTTGCCGAACAAATCTTTCCCTCGAAGGGTCTTCAATTCCTTGCGGAGTTCAAGGAATTGGTCGTTCATCGCATCCATCTTTTCATTAACATCTGGGCCCTCAGACGGCTCAGAATGATAGATGGTGTCGTCTACCCTGGGAGTGGTATGCACGACAGGAGGAGGCATCGCAAGGATCGGGCTAGATGCTGGCATGGAAGCAAATGTAGGAGCTGGAATATCTGGCATAAAACCTGGAGGCATACCCCACGGAAACCCGGCTGGCATGGCTGGCATGAAATGAGCACTGGCAGTTGGCACTGTTGAAGCAACTACTTCAGATATAACAGTCCTCTGGGGAGGAGTTGCAGGCGGTGGAGACGGTTGATTCTGAGCAGCCAAGAATTGCTCCATCAGAGCACTCAGTCTAGCGACTTCTTCCTTCAGCTCGCGGTTCTCTTGTTCAAGTTGATCCATCACTCTTGCAGAATTAGCTCGGGTGTAGTACCAATGAGTCAGCTTGTCTTCAAAATAAATGAAGAGCACAGAGTTAGGCCACAGACAAGAAGACCAGAACAACACCTGCTTATGCGAAATGATGCATGCAATGCTTGTGCATATGCTTTGTTTTTATTTCAAGGAACCTTTAGGGTTCTATTTGCAAATTTAGAAATTTAAAGCATTAAATCACATATGGAAAATATCTCATCAAATATATTTGAGACAAAGAAGTACAGCATTATCAATCATATTACAAGGGAAAAGGAAAATAAACATCCTATGGATCCCTAGAAGCTCGAGATGCTGGAAGACGAGATACACAAAGCCTCTTGATCTCTCTCTCGTATGCTGCTTCCATATCCGCTTTCTCCTTAGCAAGTCAATCATACTTCCTCTTCCAGAATTTGGAAGACTGAGGAAGCAGAGAAGTCCAGGTATCATTCGGATCATCTATCACCTGATGCTCGAGGAATTCGATCAGAGCATCTGTCTCCTTAAGCTGTTGAAGCAACTCTTCTCTTTCACGGATCCAGGCACGTGAAAGGTCTTCTTCTCTCAACTCCTCTACGCCTTGGTTAGGGAGGGTTGAAGGCCCAGCCACATCCAACGGTGTAGGTCTCGGATAATCGTATGGCATAAGATACTATGATGCTCTCTGTCTGACCCAAGAAGTATACGGCTCCAAAGCAATGCAGTTCTTCGGACCCAACTCATTTCTACCCTTCTTGTGAATCTTGCGCCAAGCGCGGACCATCCTGGCTTTCAGGCCTTGGGGATCTTTACCCTCCTGAAAGAACACACCTTCTAACAGAATGTTATGAGGTTTATCCTTTAGGGGGAACCCAAGCTGACGACGTGCTAAGATAGGGTTGTAGCTGATCCCACCACATGTACCAAGAAGAGGCACATTAGGGAATTCACCACAATAATCAATGATCTGAACTGTATCATACACGCGATCATACCAAGAGATATCGTCATTAGTGAGAGACATAAGTCTCGTAGACCACCGTAGACATACCTTGTTCTCCTTGAAAGCAATCATCTGTGGTAAGTGAGAAATAAACCACTTATACAACAGAGGCAAACAGCACACAATAGCTCCTCCACCTTTTGCATTCCTCAGATGCAAAGAGAAATAGGTATCACCCAACAGAGTCGGAACAGGATTAAGAACAGAAAAGATCCTAATGGCGTTCACATCCACAAATTTGTCGATGTTGGGGAACAATACCAAACCATAGATGAGCAGCACGAATATGGCCTCAAAGGCATCCTCACTCATGGCCTTCCCATAAACGGTAGCTGGAGCGATGAGGAAATCAGAAGGAAGACCCCGAATTCCACCTTTGGTGGTCATATGCGATTCAATCAGGGATTCATCTATGTGCAACAAGTCTGCAATCTCTCGAGAAGTCGGAATACTCTCTAAGCCACTAAACGGCACCTGATCCAGAATAGGAATACCCACAAGATGAGCATACTCCTCAAGCGTACGCAACAGCTGAAAGTCCGGAAAAGAGAAGCAATGATACAGAGGATCATAGAACTGCGCCAAAGTACTCATCAACCCTTCGTCAACCTAAGTAGTCAACAGAGGCAGAAGCTTCCCATAACGAGCTTTGAAACCCAATGGTCTAATACATAAGATGTCAGATTCCTTAACTCTTTCAGATCGGGCTGTCGAAAGCTGTACTTCTTTGTATGCCTTTTTGGTCTTTCCATGTCTGAAAATTTTGCAAATAAATCCTTTAAGTTCCTTGAAAATTTTCTCATTTTTCTGATGACATGAATGCAGATGAATGCATGAATGTATGAATGCAACAATCACACTCAAGGATCAAGCAAATCACACCAGACAAAGGTCATGGGAAAGCTCATAGTATCCTTAATATCAATCATCCATTTTGGTGGATTATGGTTTACACCTTATCGACACCCAAGTTCCATTGATATTAACGATACATGAACCGGCTCAATCATCCTTAATATCAATCATCCATTTTGGTGGATTATGGTTTTCACCTTATCGACACCCAAGTTCCATTGATATTAAGGATGTCTGAACGACTCAACCATGAATCACGGGTTTGTTGAGAGTCACGAGCATGGAGTCTCGGTTAAGAACCACCCAAAGGGAGTGTACTAGGGTTTAAACCTGTCGAACATGTTCTACAAGAGGTTCCCATAGTCATCATCCCATCTTTCGAATATTATCAGAGGAACGAATACTCGTATTCCAAAAATATTCTCAAGAGAGACTCTTATGAGTGTAGTATCGCGTAACAATCGCATCAGATCTTACATTTGAACGACTTCCGCACTACGTCCTAAAAATAGGCCAAGATGGGCTTGGTAAACTAAGGTCCTTGGCTTCTAAGGCACATGATTGAAAGAATAATGCCTAATCACAAATAACTTGTGTGACATTATTAATCCAACATGACCTCCACCAAGTAATGGACTCGCAAGTCAACTTGCTAAGGAATACTCCACACAAGTCGACGAGACTATGCCATTCTCCTATCCTAAGGTGCACTCGAGTTCGGGTATAGAACTCATCTCACAAAGATCACCAAGCAAACAGGCAATTGTATATCAAGCAATTCAATCATTACAATCAATACAGTAATCCCAAATTGTACAAAAATATGTCATATAACAAATAAACAATATCATACAACAAGGGTGAAAAATAGGCAAAACCACCAAGGAGAAAGTCTCCCCAGCAGAGACGCCACTTTTCTGTAGCGGTGTATTCGTCACTTTATTATTTATTGATTAAATCAAAAGCAAAGCATACAAAGAATCGAGTCGCCACCGCACTTTTATTTATCCAAAGGAATGGCTAAAAAGCGAACAAAAACCTAAGAAGTTTTACACATAGAAAACTAATGAAAAGATCAGAGATCTGGGTAAGGGGTTAATTACGCAATGGGAAGGTGTTAGGCACCCAAAACGTCCTAGGTACTCCTAGGGAACCTCTTTTCACAACTTGTTGTACGAAATGTTATTTGTTTATGAAATATTTATTGTGCAAACATGGATGAAGGGATGAGAAAAGAATATACAAGTTATTATTTTTGTGTTTGAACGGATGAACCCGTTGCCTACGTACCTTTCCATGGAAGGTAAGGATCAAAACGCCGTAGTTCGGCTAAAAGATTTCCAAAAGTATGGGTGAATTGATTTTAAAACAAAAGCCCTAAGGTCTTTCGTTATCCACGGGAGAAAACTCAACCTATACAAACAACAAGTCCACCATGTGAGAAAAGCTTCAACTTGCTAGTGAGGGGTTAACCCTATAATAAGCGAGGAAGTCTTACAATTCAATCACTAAGGACAAACGGTGAGATTAACATCAACCAACTAGGATAAATCAAACCTATGGTTAATGTATGAAAACTTATCAAGAATGGACAAAGCCACAAAACAATTGAGTGAGTGAAATTAACCAATTAGGATTATTCACAAAAGTGGTCAAAGTTGACATTAGATTCAATTCAGAAGAAGTATTATGAAAATGAAGTTTGAAAAATCAGAGGCTTAAGGCCTAGGTTTCTAATTTGAAAACAAATGAAAATGTTTGCACAACAGTTTTCAAGTTTTGGATTAACATGCAAATGGAGGTTTAAAGAAACAAAAGGTGGGAGGGTTAAGGGAGTAAAACTTCTTAGATGTTCACCTCTTGAGATCATATGTAGATGATTCAAGTGATTCCTTTGGAATAGGCAACAAGAAAATAACAGATGGACAAAGTAAATGGATACCGGATGCCAATCAATGGACTTATTCCAATATCCTAAAACAAAATGGGTACCGGAAGCCAATCAATGGACTTATTCCAATCTCACAAAACAAAATGGATACCAGATGCCAATCAATGGACTTATACCAATCTCCTAAAACAAAATGGGTACCGGAAGCCAATCAATGGACTTATTCCAATCTCACAAAACAAAATGGATACCAGATGCCAATCAATGGACTTATACCAATCTCCTAAAACAAAGAGAAACATGGATACCAGATGCCAGATGCCAATCAATGGACTTATACTAGTCTCCTAAAACAAAACAGGGATACCAGATGTCAATCAATGGAATTATACTAATCTCCTAAAACAAAGAGAAACATGGATACCAGATGCCAATCAATGGACTTATACTAGTCTCCTAAAACAAAACAGGGATACCAGATGCCAATCAATGGACTTATACCAGTCTCCCACCATATCATAGGAAACAACTGCCAATCAATGGACTTATGCTTGCCTCCTCCATGGACAAAACAAAATGTTACAAAGTGATGAACAATGATTATGAAATGATATACAAGTAATGATGATACATGCACCAAGGCACACATAAACAAATATGCACAGATGGATCAAGTAAGCAAACAAACAAGTCAATTAGCACACACTATATACAATCAATTAGGCTCAAGCAAGGTTAAGCTTTACAGCCAACTGGAATGGGGTATTTTGAGCTCTTAACCCTAACATTGAGAGTTAGGATGAAGCAGATGAAAAGGAGATGAGGGTGTGCCTCATAGCTCTTATCCCTGGTCAGGGAGAGCTTTGATCAATGGAAAGTGTGGGAGTTCAGAAAGTTGGAACTCTTCTCCACAAATGATTGACTCTATAAGATCTTGGGTTATTATTCACCATGCATCAACACATGGTGTGAGCAAGGTGAATGACACACTGAGTAGCAGGAGATGGATTACACATCTCTTTTATCTGCCAATTGCCTCATAAGAGGACTTTTCCTGCTTGGCACAAAGTTAAACAATCACAAGCATTGCCTCTTAAGGAGGGCTTCAGACAGGTGCCTACCAATAATAGTAGGTCTTCCAGACTACATGAAGATTAGGGATTATACCTAAGTGGTTAAGCAACCAAGCAAAAGAAAAGTTCAAATGAACTTAAAGCAACTTAAGTACCTGTGGAAACAACTAAACAAATCAGTACAATACTCAGACAAACAGACAATAGTCAATAAGCAACAGACAATCCCAATGTACAAAATGTGTAAGCCAAAAGGCAAACTCAAATGAGTTAGCATCAACCTACAAAACACACAAATGTTAGTAATCAAAAGCAAACATTAATATTCACATGATGAAGCATCATCAATTAGGGCACTTGGATGTTCAACCTGAAATCAAAGCTCAAATGTAAGCAACAAACCACTAGGTCAAAGCCTAGGGTCAAAGATGGAGAAAAAATTTAAAACAGGAGCTGAAATTTAACACAAAGCAACTTCAACCACATATTGACATAACCTAAAAAGGCTCACATCAAAATCAATCATCAAATGCATTTCATGATCAAGTGAAGTCTAAGACAATTTCAAAGCTCATATGTGATCATCATGAATGAAAAATTCAAATCAAAACAGAAATGATTCAAAAAAAATCTGGAAAAATTCATGCATATTCAAGACATCTAACATGATCCACATACAAAAAATCAGGAGAATCAGAGATCATTTGGCATGTAAATCAAGTTGCACAAGTTGGACAATCAAAGGTGTGACACAAATTGTCTCACCAAGTTAGCACAAGCATAAAACAGCAACGGAGCATAGGAAAAATACCAAACCAAAACCAAAATGTCAAGCAATGTGTCTAGATTCATCATGCAAAATTTCAAGTTCATTGGATAAGAAACAAGCATTTCACAAGAAGATAAGCAAGGCAATGTCAAAAATGGATACATGATCAATCAACCTAGCACCAAATAAAATTCAACCAAGCACAACTTTGGAAATCATGATCACAAAATAATAGACAAAAACAGAGGAGCAAGTAGCAAAAAATTGGAGTGAAATTGATGCATTTTTCTATTTTATATGATTTTTCTAAGTTGAAGAAAAATTTGAAGTTCAAAAATGGACCAAGTGTAACACCCCAAAATTTGCCCTCCTCATTCATGCATTCATTTAGTATTTCATATTGCAAAAAAAAAAAAAAAAACGAAAAAAAAAAATGAAAAAGAAAAAAAACAAAATAATTTTTTAGAAAAAAAAAATAATAATAATAATAAAAAAAAATTTAATTAATTAATTAAATAAATAATTAAATAAATAAAATATAATAAAAAATTTTGGACTTGGACCTTTCTCAAAAGCACACTAAGCTACCAATATTAGCCTATAAATACTAGAGTTTCATTGAAACAAAAGCCACACAGAAGAGGAGAAGAAGGAAGAGAAGCAAAATACTCTGAGGTTTCCTTGGAACAAAACCCTGAGGAAAAAGATAGTGAGAGAAGACCTAACGGAGTTCAGAGCAGCCTCCAAACCCCGAAGGGAACTCAACTACACAGAATCACCTCTGCCTCACATAAACCCTGAAGATTGTTTTGTAAACCTCACGGGTGCAACTCAATTTCAATCAAGCTCTCCAATCAGGTTTGCCTTTATTCCCATTACCTTTTGCTTTGAAGTTGAATACTCTGAATGTATGAGGTATGATGGATGAATTTCATTAGGTTTTTCGCCCATGGGTTTAATATGTATATGAATGTATAAACAATGCCTTGAATGTTTAACCGTTTAATTTTTGAGTGTATGCCACAGGGTTTGAGGTTTCTGAAACCATACTGTTATTCATGAAAAAAATGCTTATGGTGTTTCACTAACCCTTTTGTTGAGTTTTTGTGAGGGCTCACATGACTTTTGCAGGGATAACTTGCGTGGTTTCCCACTTTATTTGTGGGATAACCCCTGAAGGTTCATTCCGATTACCTGTACTGACCCACTTTCTTTGATGATGTTAGCTTGGAAGGATCTTAGGGTTTCCCATTCCTCTAATTGTTGTTACTTCGGATCTTTATCCGCGTGGTACTTTTACATTTTTCCCGCATTTTACTGCTTTCCTAGCTGGAAGACCTCGATAGGAGGCAATGTTTTGTGTTTACCTCAAGATACATGTTTTGTGTTTTGTATTCATATCCCTGCAGGTAGCGCGGTTCCTTCGTCAAGGACTGCCTTTTTGCCCTCGAGCATCCCAAACCCTAAAACCCAAAGCAACACGCTAACTCCTTCTACTACAGGCGAGTAAGTCTCCAAAGGTCGAGCATCCGGTAGATTGCGTAGTGACGTCGTTCGTCCAAAACCCAATCCATAACCCCGTAGTTAGCCGAACTACGTTTTGCTCTGATTCTCAGGCCAGATGAGATACGTAGGCATAAGACGCGATGTCTTAGCGAGCACACATCCCCCAACCCATAGGTCAGTCGAGCTACGAAGACTCTGATTCTCATATTCAGATGAGATACGTATGCAGTGGATGCGACATCCGCGAGAGTCATTTTCATTTAACCCTTTTTTTTTGTAAACAACACAAGATAAACCCACACCCTTTAGACAAGAACTACAAAAGTGGATCCCGTATAGTACTACGGATGCGTAGGGGTGCTAATACCTTCCCTTCGCATAACCGACTCCCGAACCCAAGATTTGGTTGCGAGACCCCGTCTTGTCCTTTCCTTTTTCAGGTTTACTTCGAGCGTTTCCTTTCCCTCCCTTGGGATAAATAACGCACGGTGGCGACTCTTCTGTCTTTTTCTTTCGCCGGTTGTTTTTTTTCGCACTGTATTTTTCAGGTTGCGACACCAAGGCATGAAAATGAGAGGGAAAAGGTGAAATGATAAAGCATTTTGAAAAATTGCGCTCAGGCGGACTCGAACCATGGGCGAATTTGAACTAATGCGCGCGCTTCCGAAACGGTACCGTTTTGGACTTAAACCCTAGCGCTCCAGAATTCGTAGCTAAATGAAGGATTCGTAGCAAAACCAAAGCCAGTTCGTAGCAAAACCTGGAAATGATGATCTTCATCTTCTTCCTCACGAAGAAGAGGAACAATGTACGTGTTCATGCAAGTTCCAGAAAATTTCTCCAGAAATCAAAATCAATTACATCATCATGCAGCATTTTCAACATACATCAAAGATCAACAAGCATTTCAACATAATTCATCACAACAAACTCAAATCGAAGAAAATAAAATTGAACATCAAACTTTCAATCATGCATATCTAGCTCAAAACAGCACCAAATCACACGATTCAAAGCTCAGATTCATCCGGACAACACGATCTACAACAATATAACGATGAATTTCAAAATTAGGAGATGCGAATTATGACCTCTTGAAGAGCAGCAAGCTGAAATCGTGCTATCCAAGGCTGGTAATGATTCCAAACTCTTCTGCAATGCTTATGGAGAGGATTGATGGAAAAATTGAAGCTCAAATGCACTTGAATCCAGTAGATTTTGAAATCACCATTGAACCTTCAAGCTTCGAGTATGTTCAAATATGGCACGATCTGCTTCGAATCCACGTCCAAATCTTCTCAACAACACCTCACGAGCATGAATTCATCAATAGAAAAGGTTCTTGTGTGAAGAAATTGGAAAATATTTTGAGAGAAATTTTTTGATGATTCTTGAATCTAGATCTGAAATGAATTGTTAATGATGAAAACAATTATGCTTTACCTTATATATGCCATGCTAATCATGTTTAAAACCTGTTTAAGCCAAAGCTAATTGAAATTAATCAAGTTTTAAGGTGTATGCACAAATTGGATTTTCACCCCCATGCATGAGGTAGCCACGTGAACAGTACACAAATCTGATCCAAATCCTCTTAAACAAGGCCCATGCACACTTTTGAATTGGTTTTGTATGCATACAATCATCCAAAATGGTTTTATGAAATTTCCTTCAAAAATCTTCATGAGTGAGCACATGATAATGCAAATGGAATTCAAGCCATGTAATGAGATGTTAAGAAACTACAAGTCATGAGGAGAATATTGCAAAAAGAACCACTCATTTTGGAGCTTTGGTTGAAAAGTTATGCTCATTTGAAGTCCCATGCACACTTTGCCATGATTTGATCATATATCCTCAACCACACATTAGAAATTCATGATCTTGGACTTTTTGGAAGTGGGAGAGAAAGATCTACAACTTTCATGTTCAACAAAATGTCATTTGAAGCCTTCTTGATGATGTAATATTGAGTTGAAGTTGGTCCAAAACCTTTCCATTTTTGGAAAGTTCAAATTGTGGGTCACTTGCTATTTTTGGAAATTCTTGACTGGACCTCAAATTCTTCAATGTGAGTGTTTGAAATGTCAAATGAGACTTGTTTGAACATGAATGAAGTATTTCTAATCACTTCCCACCTCCAAATCCACAGTTGACTTTGCAGTTGACTTTCTAGGTCTTCAGATGATCTGAGAATGTTTTGATGAGATTCAAGCCTCTACCACTTGGGATTTTGCTTCAAAATAACATCATAACTCATATGAACTCTTGTGAGTGATTGTGGGGTCCAAATCTCAAGAATGACCACCATCTATTGCTCAATGAATGCCTTGAATTTGCCTTGACCTGTTATTGCTTCATCTGCAAGACAAAGGTTAGATGACATATTTTTGTACTTTTGGTTAGTGATAAAAAGAAAAGCAATGATACACAAATGCAAGGAATGCTTGGTGATCAAGAATCACTCTCAAAAAGATGACCCACCCACAGGGAAGGAAGCAAGGTGTCCAATGATCCTTGAGGCAATGCAATGATATGATATGATGCCATGAGGGATCTTAGGGACAAAATTGGGGTCTAACATTGACGTAACAGACTCTACATCTGTCGTGATCATGCTCATAATGGCTATAGTCACATAGCAATCTATGCATCTCAACCAGCGATTGCCGGATATGACTGACATATTTCACCTTGTACTTACTAGGGCAGCCCTGGACCATATTGACAGACTTCCCATGCTCGGGCAATGGCTTCTTCTTCACGTTCAGGCTTACGTCCTCGAAAAACAAAATCCCACTCCTCACAAGGTCTTGCACCTTGGTCTTCAGGGGATAACAGTTCTCTACGTCGTGTCCGGAGCACCGGAATGATACACGCAATGAAGCTCAGGCTTGTACCACCACTGAGGGTTGGCAGGTACAGCAGGAGGGTCTCGCGGAGTGATCAACTTTCTATCGATCATAGATGGATAGAGTTCAACATAAGTCATCGGAATTGGATCAAAGGTGACCCTCTTCCTCTCATAGTTGGTGTTGGCGTTATTGTTGTTATTTCGAAGCTGATAGGCCTGCTGTTGTGGACGCTGTTGTTGTTGATGATTCTGTTGAGTTTGCGGTTGTTGATAATGTTGAGCTTCCCTAAAAACAGGTGCTATATGAGCCACCTGATGCTGATTGTTGACTGGGCGATCAATCTTCCTCTTCACAGAGGGTCTTCTCTTGATATAGGAAGACACAACATGTGCCTCTCCCTCCTTCTTCTTTGCAAAGCTTCCATATCTCTTTGCCGAAGAGCCTTCGTCTCGGGTTAAGCGTCCTTCACGGACCCCTTCTTCCAATCTCATCCCCATATTTACCATCTCGGTGAAATCTGAGGGAGCACTGGCTATCATCCTCTCGTAAAAAAACGAGCTCAAGCTCTTCAAGAAGATCTTGGTCATCTCTTTCTCCTCAAGGGGAGGCACTATCTGAGCTGCCAATTCGCGCCATCTCTGGGCATATTCTTTGAAGGTCTCTTTCTCTTTCTGGGACATTGCCCTCAGCTGGTCCCTATCAGGAGCCATATCCACATTGTATTTGTATTGCTTGATGAAGGCCTCGCCAAGATCATTGAAAGATCGGATGTTCGAACTCTCCAAACCCATGTACCACCGGAGAGCGGCACTGGACAGACTATCCTGGAAATAATGGATGAGCAGTTGGTCGTTATCAGTTTGCGTTGACATCTTGCGAGCATACATCACAAGATGGATGAGAGTGCATGTGTTTCCCTTATACTTCTCAAAGTCAGGCACTTTGAATTTAATAGGGATCTTCATGTTGGGCACAAGGCACAACTCAGCAGCACTTTTACCAAAGAGGTCTTTCCCTCTCAAAGTTTTCAGTTTCTTACGAAGCTCAAGGAATTGGTCCTTCATGTCATCCATCTTTTCATAAACATCTGGGCCCTCAGATGGCTCAGAGTGGTAGATGGTATCTTCGACCCTTGGTAACGTGTGCACAACGGGCGGTGGCACTGAAAGGACCGGGCTAGATGCCGGCAGAGAAGCAAGAGTATGGGCAAAACCCTCTGGTACAAAGTTGGGGGGCATTCCCCACGGGAACCCGGATGGCATAGATGGCGCAAAATGAGCCGTTGCAGCAGGCACAGTAGAGGTTACAATCTCAGAAATGACCGTCCTCTGGGGAGGAGTTGATGGCGTTGGAGAAGATTGGCTCTGAGCGGCCAAGAATGACTCCATCAAGGCAGTCAACCTGGCTACTTCTTCCTTCAGCTTGCGGTTCTCTTGTTCTAGATGATCCATCAGTCTTGAAGAGTTGGCTCTGGTGTAGTATCGATGAGTCAGCTTGTCTTTGAAATAAATGAAGAACACAGAGTTAGACCAAAGGACAAGAAGTTGGGAACAAAACCTGCTTATGCACATGATGCATGCAATGCTTGTGCATATGATTTGTTTTTATTTCAGAGGAATTTTAGAGTTCTATTTGCAAATATTTGGAAGTATTAAACATTTATCATATATGAAAGTATCTTGTCACTAATATCTGGAAAATAGTTTTACATCAAAGAAGTATAACATGGGTAACCATATACAAGAGAAAAGGAAAATAATCATCCTATGGATCCTTAGAAACAATCATCTAAAGCTCGGGGCACAGGAAGATAAGATGCACGAAGCCTCTTCACCTCCTCCTCATAGGCTGCCTCCATATCTGCCTTCTCCTTGGCGAGTCGATCGTACTTCCTCTTCCAGAACTTGGAAGACTGAGGAAGTAGAGAGGTCCATGCGTCATTAGGATCATCAATAACCTGATGCTCGAGGAACTCGACCAAAGCATCCTTTTCCTTAATCTGCTGAAGAAACTCTTCTCGTTCGTGGATCCAAGCACGTGAACGGTCTTCGTCTCTCAACTCCTCTACTCCTTGGTTAGGGAGGGTTGAAGGCCCAGCCATAACCAAAGGTGCAGGTCTTGGATACTCGTAAGGCATGAGATACTCATACGCTCTCTTCCTAACCCAAGCAGTGTAAGGCTCCAAAGCGACACAGTTCTTAGGACCCAACTCATTCCTTCCTTTCCTATGAACCTTGCGCCAAGCGCGGACCATCCTAGCTTTCAAGCCTTGGGGATCTTTACCCTCCTGAAAGAACACACCCTCTAACATAATGTTATTGGGTTTATCCTTAGGGGGAACCCAAGCTGACGACGTTCCAAAACAGGGTTGTAGTTAATCCCACCACGTGTACCAAGAAGAGGTACATTGGAGAATTCACCACAAGAGTCGATAATCTGCACACCATCATACACACGATTGTACCAAGAGATATCATCATTAGTGAGAGACATAAGCCTCGTGGACCAACGTAGACATCCCTTGTTCTCCTTGAAAGCGACCGTCTGTGGTAAGTGAGAAATAAACCACTTATACAACAGAGGCAAACAACACACAATGGCACCACCACCCTTTGCATTCCTCATATGCAAAGAAAAATACGTGTCACCCAACAGAGTCGGAGCGGGATTAAGAGTAAAGAAAATCCTAATAGCGTTCACATCCACAAACTTGTCGATGTTGGGGAACAACACTAACCCATAGATGAGAAGTACAAATATGGCCTCAAAGGCGTCCTCACTCATGGCCTTCCCATACATAATAGCTTGAGCAATGAGGAACTCAGAAGGGAGACCTTGAATTCCACCTTTGGTAGTCATATGAGCACCAACCAGAGATTCATCTATATGCAACATATCAGCTATCTCTTGAGAAGTAGGAACACTCTCCAAGCCACTGAACGGCAACTGGTCTAGAATAGGTATACCATACCCACAAGATAGGCATACTCCTCAAGTGTGGGCAAAAGCTGAAAATCCGGAAATGTGAAGCAATGGTATAAAGGATCATAAAACTGCACCAATACACTCATCAATCCTTCATCCACCTGAGTAGTCAAAAGAGGAAGAAGCTTCCCAAAACGAGCCTTGAAACCCAAGGTATCTAGTACATAGGATGTCAGATTCCTTAACTCTTTCAAATCTGGTTGTCTGAAACTGTACTTCTTTGTATTCCTTCTTTGTCTTTCCATGTCTGAAAATTTGCAAATAAACCTCTTAAATTCCTTGAAAATTTTCTTCATTATTGATGATATGGATGCAAATGAGTGCATGAATGCATGAATGCAACAATCACACTCAAGGATCAAGCAAAGCACACCAAACATAGGTCATGGGATGGATCATGTTATCCTTAATATCAATCATCCATTTTGGTGGATTATGGTTTACACCTTATCAACACCCAAGTTCTATTGATATTAAGGACACATGCACGGATCAACCACGAATCAAGGGTTTGTTGCGAGTCACGAGCATGGAGCTTCGGTTAAGAACCATCCAAAGGGAGTATACTAGGGTTTAAACCTGCCAAACATGTTCTACAAGAGGTTCCCATAGTCATCATCCCATCTTTCGGATATTGTCGGAGAAACGACTACTCGTATTCCAAAAATATTCTCAAGAGAGACTCTTATGAGTGTAGTATCGCGTAACAATCGTATCAAATCTTACACTTGAACGACTTTCGCACTACATCCTAAGAATAGGCCAAGATGGGCTTGGTAAACTAAGGTCCTTGGCTTCTAAGGTCTATATTGGAAAGAGTAATGTCAAACCACAACTACTTGTGTGACATTATTGATCCCAACATGACCTCCACCAAGTGAATGGGCTTGCAAGTCAACTTGCTAAGGAATAACTCCACACAAGTCAACAAGACTACGCCGTTCTCCTATCCTAAGTGCACTCGAGTTCGGGTATAGAACTCATCTCACAAAGATCACCAAGCACACAAGGAATTAATATTCAAGCAATTCAATCATTACATACAATACACTAATCCCAAATTGCACAAAAATATATCACAAAACAATATACACAACAATACAACACAAATGAAAAGTAGGCAAAACCCACTAGGCAAATCTTTTCCCCAGCAGAGTCGCCACTTTTCTGTAGCGGGGTATTCGTTACCATTAATCATACAAGTCGAGTCGCCACCGCACTTCTATTTATCCAAAGGAATGGTTAGAAAGCGAACAAAAACCTAAAAGTTTTATCGAATCAAAAACTAGTAAAAGAGAGTCAGAGATCTGGATAAGAGGGTTGGTTATGCAATGGGAAGGTGTTAGGCACCCAAAACATCCTAGGTACTCCTAGGGAGCCCTTTTCATATTTGTTGTAAGGTGGTTATTTTGTGAAAATTTGTTTGTGCAAACATGATTGGAGAGATGAGAAGAGAATATACAAGTTTATTTACATTTTATGTTTGGATGGATAAACCCATTGCCTACGCACCATCTAAAAAAAGATTAGGATCAAAACCTCGTAGTTCGGGGTAAAAATCTCAAAATGAGTTGGTGAATTGATTGGTCCAAAAGCCTTAAGGTCTTTTGTTATCCAAGGGAGAAAACTCAACCTAAAACCACAAATCCACCATGTGAGGATAGCTTCAACATGCTAGTGAGGGGTTAACCCTATAATAAGCATGGAAGACTCATTGTCCATCACTAAGGATATAGGTGACGATTACATCTACCTCAAGGAGAACTCAAACCTAATAGCTAAAGATTATGAAAAAGTTTTGATTAAGAGGGTGACCATTGAAACCACAAAAGATTTGAATGAGTGGTATTTACCAATGAAAGTATGTACAAAAATATGGTCAAAGTTGTCTTAGTATTCAATTCACAATAAGTGTTATGAAAAGAAAGTTTGAAAATCAAAAGCATAAGGCTTAGGTTTCTAATGTTGAAAACAAGTGTTAATGTTTGTACAAAAGTTTTGGCTTGGGTTAGAGTGGAGGGAAGAAGAAGAATGGCTAAGATCCTAAGCAATGGAAAAGGTGAGGGATAAGAAACAAAACCACAAAAAGGAGTTCCTCTCTTGAGATCATATGGATGATCCAAGTAGCTCCCATCCTTTGGAATAAGCAATCACATAAGCATAAACTCAAGCAATCAACAATCAAATGAACTCTTGGAAGGTTCCTCAATGTCTTGAATCTCTCTCTCTCTTAGGAGCTCATGGTAATGATTCCTTAATTTGGCTCAAGTGGAAATCCCTAGCACAAAGAAACACACACATCAAAAGGTTCTATTAACAATCAAAGAATGGACAAGTGGGAGTTTAGAATATGGTCCTTTCAATGTTCATCTTCAGGTTTTAAGCATTCTAAAGGCATGAGGCCTAGTTGCTCTTTGACATTTATAGCACTCTAAAGGCATGAGGCCTAGTTGCTCTTTGACTCCATTTTGCATAGGGAGGGTCCTAAAGTCTAAGTCCTTTTGTCCATTTTCTTTGCATTTGGTTCACAACAAACAGACAAACACAAGCACAAAAGATATATACACAATTATGTGCTCAAGTGAGCAAAAGGCAAATTACATTAACATAAACACGTGCTCAAGTGAGCAAAGGAAAAAACAAATGGATAATATGTGCAAGAATAGTAAATTGCATAAAAGTAAATAGCAAAAATAAATGTTAATGGTTAATAGTTAGTGTTAGTAGTTAGTGTGCCATAAGGCAAATTTAGCGCTATGTTAAGCAATCGTAATTGGACTTATGTAGAAGTCACAACTATCTGAGGCCGGTCAATAATAATGTAGGCAACAAACACAAGTTAGAAGTCTTGATTAGTGAACCAAGTTCCAACAACTTGTCATGCCAAAAAAAGAAGAAGAGAATTTATCTTGTATTGGTTTAAGCCTTTTGCATGTTTAGGAAACAACCTATCCTTAATGCAAAGCCATTCACTTGATCAATTGATCAAGATGAATTAGATTTGAATCAAGGAAGATTAAGTCTCCCTAATAAATGATAACTTATCAACCTTCAACTCATTGATCAAAAAGAAAAAGAAGAAGAAGAAGAAAGAGATGAATAATGGAAAAAGGAAATGGAAAGAATAAAGTGCATAAGGTGAAATAGAATGTACCAATCCATGTGTGTTGACCAAATGACATTGAAAGTCAAAGTCGAACAATGAGAAACCAGAAATGGGATGAAGATTGGAGGTCAAATAATAATCAAAATACTTTTGGCATTTTTAATATCAAAATAAACTTGAATTAAAAATAAAAGAAAGGTCAAACTTCAAAATCACTTCAAATCAACCTTGAAAGGTCCAAGTGATTTATCCCAAGTTTGACAAAAAAATTCAGCATTTTTAAAAGTCAGAAACTATTTTTAATCAATTAAAAATGAATAAAAATAACCTAATTGAACTAAACTCTCAAATAAATCTCAAATCAATTAAAAAATTGATGAGAATATTTTTCATAGATCCATCATCATTCAAATAGGTTAGAAAATTATTTTTGTATTTTTTGAATATCAAAAATTATTTAAAATGAATTAAAAATAACCAGAAAAGAGAAAATTCACAAAAAATATCAAATAACAAAATAAAAAATATTAAAAATCAAATTTAGAAACTAGAAATTATTTGGAGAAGAATGCAATTGGTCCCATATTTTTTTGATTAAAAATGAAGAAGATATGAATTTTTGAAAATAAAAGAAATAAAAGAAATTAAATCAGAAAATAGGAAAATAAAAAAAAACCAGGAGCGTCTGATCAAGCCTCATTAATTGACGTGGCTGATCAAACGCTCCAAATGCGCGCTTCCATGGTACGTCCAAGTCAATGCGTCACACAAACATTAAAACAAAGTCATAACATTGGACAGTGGAGATTAAATCTGGAGATCAGATCCAAGGGCTCACGATGCATCTGGAAAAGGGACGGTGACCGGAGCCACCATCTTCTCCGGTGAGCATGAAGATTCCGGCCAAAATTGCAGGTTTCAAAAGCTTAACCAAAATACACGATCCATACATCATTGGAAAGCTGGGGTGATGTACATCACCCCTGTACCACTGGTTTCTCCTCTTGATCCTCATAGAGAGAGAAATCAGAGAGAGAAAATCATGGTGTTCATACTGAACTTCATGGATTTCAACAATTGAGCACTCAAAACAATTGCCTCTATGAAGAGGACTTCAGCCAACACAATATCCAAGCAAATAGGTCAAGAAATAGTGAGTTTCGAAGAAAAAACCAGTTGGAGAGAACCTTTGAATTGTGGTGATCTGAGCTTGCTTCCTTGCTTCCTTTGGCCAAACAGAAGTACAATGGACTATAGGATGAAGGTCTAGGAACTTTAGATCTAGAAATTCAACCAGATTTAGTTGAATTTCATATCTGAGAAATTTGAGTGAAAATGAAATAGTTCCTTTGGTGAGAGGTTTGGTTTTCAGTTCAGCGGCATTTCAGGTTGATTCATGGATGATAATTGAATGGAATGATGCCTCTATTTATAGATGGAGAGGCAAGGCAAGTGTGATCAAATCCGTGTGCATGGCAAATGGATATGCATTGCATGGGCTTGCATGATCATGTAGAAGGCCCAAATCTAATGCCAAATGCAATCTGAGATATAATTGAGCTGAAATGGACGCGTAGTTGGCAATGCACAAGCTTGTGTAATGAGTTTCAACATGTTATGCACAATTATGCCTAAAACTTCTCCTCTTCGAAAATGCCATTTGCCAAATCCAAACATGAGCATGTGAGTAATGGTTGGTCTTGATATAAGGAACAAATGTTATGTTGGGAAAAAATCCATTTGAAGTGTGGAAATTAGTGAATTTTGAGTTTAAAGTGTAAGATGCAAAACATGCAAAGGTGAGGTTTCCAAATTTGGCCAATGTTCAAGCCCTTCTGTTTTGATGATGCAAACTTCAAATGAAAAAACCTTCAACATAAAAGTTGTAGATATTTTCAAGACAATCACAATGGACTTGCATTTTGCATCATTTGGATTTTTGATGAAAGAGTTATGGGCACTTGAAGTTGGACTTTTTTGCCTTTCAATGCATTTGGTTCAAAGTGACCTATAATGTTTTGCATTATCACATGTATTTCCTTTGCGATTTTGAAATTTTGTTCAACATAACATTTGACGTAGACATCGTAAGCTTTCCGATGCATTTGATCCCACATCAAAATAATAAAAAATGAATGAGTTATGTTCTTAGTAAGTTGACCCAAAATTAGGGTTTCAGTCAAAATGACCTATAATGTATTGGGATGGGAGATGACCTTCCATGCTTTAAACCCATTTTTGATGAACCTAAAAGTTGTTCATATTTTCCTTAAGAACATTTTTGGTTTTGGGATCATCTCCATTTGACCAACACATAAAAAGTTAGGTCTCAGTGCACTTCAATATAGTTTGATGAATTGACTGATCAACTTCTCAAGTCCATGACTCATATCTTGATTAATTGATGATTGAGGGCACTCAAATAAGTTCAAATATGCATGAAATTATGAATTAAGGAACTTCCCTTGATTATATTTGACCATGGGTTGAGGTTGCTTCAAGAGCAAGGCATTATGGATGATCTGATGAACTAGGGTTTCTTTGGGGAACAAACCTCAAACCCGTTGACTTGCTTTGATCAAAATGATGAATTGAGATGCTAGGGAGGCATATTTGATGGATGAGAGCTTTGGGAACCATTACCATGCTTGTTTTCATCTTCTCTTGGCCATATCTTTGTACTTATGATCTCCTAGAGGCTTTTGACCTTGTGATTGCTCAAGCTACAAACAAAAGATGTTAGTGACATATTTTTGTGCTTTTGGTTAGTAAACAAAATAAGAAAAGCAATGATATATAATTCAAACATGCTTGGTGATCTCAAACCACTCACAAGAGGTCCCACCCAAAGGTAAGGGGAACCAAGACGCTTATGATCCTTGAGGCAATGCAAATGCAATGTTATGATGCCATGAGGGATCTTAGGGACAAAATTGGGGTCTTACAGGATGCAATCCAGCAGACAAGAATGTCATATAGAAAACCCACTTTCCCTTTGGACTTTGAATCAAACAATAATCAATCAGGCAATTAGCAATATCATACATCATGAAGATCAAGGCATCAAATAAAGATAGCCACATCCAAGCAAGAAATTCCCATACTTAGCAGTCTTCTTTGTCTTCTCATGTACCAAATGAAATACTCCTTGATTAACTCAGAATAAAGCCTTAGACACAAGATCAAAATAACATTTTACACCAAGAAAAAGTAGCAGATGAGTTTAAATAAATCCCAATACTTGCATTAGATGAAGGCTCAGTTCACAATAACTTGGTCTTAGAATGTTGGCAGTGGCCAAGTACTTTTTGCATATGGAATGTTGCCTAGTTCTAAGTCCAAAAGTTTAGATCAAGATCAACAGTCCACCAAACATTTTTTAGGGTTTTTTGTTGTTTATTAAGTATTTTAAGAACCTAAGACCATAAACATAATCAAAATACACAAACAAATATATACAATCACAAGATATGGCTCAAATGAGCAAAAATGAAAATGGCATAAACATAAACAAGTTTAATGAAATGTAAATGACAATGAATGATAAATGACTAAAAATTAAATTGCATAAACTAAATGACTTGAAAAGTAAAGCAATATTAATAAGAGTTAGTCAAATGTTAGTCAAGTATTATTGGTGCTTTGTTTTTTAATTGATTAAGTCATTCTTTGGAGAATACTCAACCCTCCATTCACAAGCATGGATCTTTGAACCAAGACATCTTCCATAGGAAGGAAAAAGCCCAAGTTTCCACACAATACCATGAAAGATGGGAGACTTACAATCTCACTTAATAGAATGTTATACCTTTAGGGTCAAATTTAGCTCTATGTTAAGTAATCGTAATTGGACTTATGTATAAGTCACAACTATCTAAGGCCAGGCAATTGAAATTTAGTTGTCAATGCATGTAAGAGATTTGGTATGATGAACCAAACTCCTAAAACATACCACACACTAAAGAAAAGATCAAGAGGGATGGACCTATCTCATTCATACTTGTATTGGTTCATCTGACACAAGGTCATTGATGAACCAATTAGCCTTAGGATATTTGGGATTTCATTGGTCAATGAAAGGAATGGGGAAGAATGGGGATGAAGATGAAGGAAGGGGGAAGAGAATGAGAGAAACACAAATTGGTCATGGGAGGAATTTTATCAAATTAAAATCATTCATTCATTTGGGGAGATTAAATGTACATTTCATCAATCCCCCAAATCCAGTGATTTTAATCCAACAAAAGTCAAATCAACCTTGCCTAAGGCCCAAACAAATAGTCAAACGTCACAAGACCATAGAAATGGCTCAACATAATTCTTACACAATTAATCAATTAAAAATCAATTTAAAAATGCATAAAAATACAAATTAGTTTGGTCAAAACCTAAAACCTCTTCAAAACACTAAATAAATGGCCAAGAGATTTATCCTATGTCAAACAAGGTCAAAGGACCTGAGACAAAACATTTCATTATTTTTGAAAAGTTAGAAGTATTTCTAAACAATTAAAAATATGCACAAAAACATTTAATTCATGGAAAATATCAAAATTAATCCAAAATATAATTTTAATTCAGAAAAATGAAAGAGAAAAATATTTAATGATTTTTGGTGAAAGTCTCATATTTTTTGGATTAAAAATGAAATTATTATGAATTAAGCAAAATAAAGCAATTAAACATAAATTCATAAATAAAAAGGAAATTTAAAAAAAATGAGGGCCATCAGATCTCCCTCATTAATTGAGGTGGTAGATCTGATGGGCAGAAGCACGCATTCCACCAACACTTCAGTCAACGCGTGTACACGCGTGGTATGCAAATGCAAGGGCTAAGATTAAAACGTTGGATTCAGATCAGATGGCTTGGGACTTGCCAACGCACCACCGGAGCCCTAGCTCCGATCATCTTCTCCGGTGATCACCACCGGACTGGTCCAACCTCAACTTCATGAAAAATGAAAAACAAGGACACTATTTCAAAGAGAAAATGCTCAGGAGCTCGAATCTGGCCTCAATTTTCTCAAATTCCAAGTATATAAAAAGATAAAGGGATTTGAATTTTGAGGATCATGAACTGAGTTGCTTCGATTTGACCTCAAAGCAACTCAATCTTGTTACCTACATTGGTAGGACTTCAGCCAACCAAAAATCAATCAAAATAATTGAGAAATGAGGGAGAATCGAAGAAGAGAAGTTTCTGAAATTTTACCTTTGAGTAGCTTCAATTTAGCTTGATCTTGATCTGGATTTGCTTGCTTCTTCCTCCTCTTGCTTGCAGTAATCAATTGAGATGGAAAAGGCAATGAATTCTTGGAGTTTGAACTTCAAAATAGAAAGTGAAATTCAAACTCGATTTCAAAGAAATTCTATGGTGTGTGGGTCTAAGTTCTCTTGGCAAAGCTTGGGCAAGGTGTTGATGTTAATTCTGAGGCCATGAGCTTGTTTAAATAGGCAATTGAATTGATTTTTGCACCACTTGAAATTTTGCCAAAATTGGAAACTAGGTTGCACGGATGCATGGGCAATGGTTTAGGCATAAAGAGTGATGCAATCCATCTCCAATTCATACACAAAGTGTACTGAAGTTATCATATGGAAGCATGCAAAGAAGAAAGATCATTTGAATCCAAATCTTGCCAAAACAAATCCAACAAAGGAGCCATGTGCAAGCCCCTCAATTTTGATCCAAATGGGATGATCTTGGACCTTTTGGAAAGGTGAGATCAAGGGGAACAACTTTCATGTTGAACACTTTTCCATTTGAAGTTTGGATCATGATGAATTTTGAGGTGGAAATTTGGAAAACAAACATATTTGAAAATTTTCTAAGTACCAAGTCAAATGTTCACTTCTTCCACCTTGAATAACTTTTGATATGGACTTAAAATGGAAACAGTTCCCTCATCAAAGTTGTATATATTTCAAATATATTCAATTTGGTTACAAATTTGACCTCATTTGGATTTGGCATGAAGGAGTTATGCATTTTAGAAGTTAAGGAAAATCACTTGTTCAATGGTAATGGCCCAAAATGACCTATAATGTTTCCTCTTGGCACATGTGTTTTCAAGTTGAATTTGAACTTCTTCCAAACATAAAAGTTGAAAAAGATATCTTTAATTTGATCATGTAACTTGAATGACATTCATCGCATAAAAATTGAGAAAGTTATGGTCCTTGGAATTTGACCTCCAAACTAGGGTTCAGACAAAATGACCTATAATCTTTCACCATAAAAAATGACTTTCCAAACAAAAATAGATCTTGACTTCAACATGAAAGTTGTTCGGAATGTCATAAGGAGTAATGTTTCTCTTGGAATTATTTTCATATGACAAATAATATAGGAGATAGGGTCTAGGGAACTAGACATGGCAACGGGGCGGGTCGGGGACGATTTTTACCTCCCCTAAACCCAAACCCGAATCCCCAAACAATCCCCGTTCCCCGCCCCAAACCCAAACGGGATGGAGAATCAAAACCCAAACCCGTCCCAAATGGGTTCGGATTGGGTTCGGGTATCCCCGCCCCACCACCATTCATTTAGTGAAATCAATTTTTTTAATAAAAACATTTATTTTTCTAAAATAAAATTACATTTCAAATAATAAAATAGAACATTCTAAAAAAATTCCATACATACATTTCAAATAATTTAAATAATAAATTAAAATTAAAATATCAAAACATTGATCATATATTTAATATTCTAAATTATCAAAAATAAATAATAATGTACATAATGAAATAAACGGGGCAGGTTCGGGGACGGGTTCGAGGTGGGTACTAGTGTCCCCATTACCCGGCCCATCCCCATATTTTAAAATCGGGGAAAACTCAAACCCGAACCCAAACCCAATCAAAGCGGGTTTTCCCCGTCAACTTCAGGGCGGGTTCGGGTTGGTACCTGCGGGTACGAGTTATGTTGCCATGCCTGTAGGGAACCCCAGTTTTGACCAGTTGACTTTCTTTGGTCAACCACCATGAACCATCTTGCAAAATTGACATTCTATTGATATTTGGGACTCATGGAGGATCATATATGTATAATATGATATAATATGAAGTATCCCTTGATATATTTGATCAAATGTTGAAGAAACTTGTTGAGGAAGTCACACAAGATACCTAGATGAATTAGGGCTTCCAAGACAAACAAGCTTCAAACTCTTGATGAATTCTTGATCAAAATGATATGTGAAAACCATGGGGATCCATATATGATGTTTAGAACCAATATAAATCATCTCTTGATTAGTCTCCTTGCATTGAGGGTCTTAAACCCTAAATCTGAGCTTGATAGAGCATGGATGAACATACACATTACCTACAAAAGTGACAAATTATACATAGACATATTTTTGGCATTTTGGTTAGTAAAATTATGAAAAATAAAATATGATACAATCAAATATGTTTGGTGATCTCTCTCAATGCAAATCCAATTAATGAGGGGTAAGGAGGATACCAAGGTGTGATCTCAAAGTCAATACAAATGATG
The DNA here is from genome assembly GCF_024323335.1 of Lathyrus oleraceus. Taxonomy (NCBI): domain Eukaryota; kingdom Viridiplantae; phylum Streptophyta; class Magnoliopsida; order Fabales; family Fabaceae; genus Lathyrus; species Lathyrus oleraceus. The sequence continues at coordinate 81,414,444 of NC_066584.1, read as the reverse complement.
AGATAGCATGAGGGATCTTAGGATCAAAATTGGGGTCTTACAGGTTACACCTTCGAAAACTTCAATTTTCTACTACTTGAAATCATATCAATATCAGCTGCAATCGATTACACACTTGTGATAATCGGTTATAGCACTTGAATTATTTCATAAACTTCAACATACATCAACAATTGAAACTTAAAAAAGTAAAGTCTCATCAACATCGTTTGTAACATTGTCTTTTTTGTAACAGAAGATTGACGTGAAAGACAAAAATCAAATCAAATTAAATATTTAAAGACTTTTTTTAACAAAAAATAGAAAATAAAGGAATGAAAAATAAAATTTCGTCAACTTACTGGAACAAATTAACTATTTCAACAATTTATATATCAAAATCATAATGATAACGTATCTATTTATTTTGAGAAATAGAAAAGAGCCCTATTCAGACCAACATAACACACTAACACATCTACTCAGCCTGATACTGATAATCTTCGTGCATTTTTTTCACAAATAATTTGCAATCATCTTTCCGAGAATTGTTACCGTTCACGGAATTGGATCCTCTCCTGTGTTATATTATGCCATCTCTCCGGCTCCTAATCTAATGACTGAGAAATTATAATAAATAATTAATTTTAAAAATACATATATGAAGAGAGAGAATATCAATTATACTATCACTTTTGAAATTTCTAATATTTTCACGTTAAATATTTTTAGAATTGTCATTAATTCAACTCAAATTAAAATGATGTCTATAATTAAAATTAAATAAAACATTATAAAGAGATAGAATCATAATCTCATTTCTTTAAATAAGAATTACTATTAAAATTTTTTTAACAAATTCATCCATCTGAATCATTTCTTCCTAAATATATACTCTCCGTAAAATACTAACAATTACTAATATCTCTAATTTAAAAAAATACATTAACCAATTTCAAAATAACTTAACCAATATATTTAATGTACAAAGTCACAAATCATAAACCAAAATTTAAAATATGCAGGACAGTGTGAATTATTTGCATACAAGGAAGAACATGTAAAAAAATAGTCACTAAATCCGCATAACCCATGGATGAAAATATTAGTCGGTCACTGTTGAAAACATGTCTTCTTCACTTCTTTATGGATGGTTTAATTTTGTAATATCTCCATAAATATTTTTATATAACTAAAAGAACATAAGTTAATAGTTAAAAAATAACCTAAATAAATATTAGAATTTATATAATTTTTAAATTTTACCATCAATAATTGAGTAAAACTATTGGCACCGAATTGAGTTAAAGTGTTACTATTTTCCTGCACAAAACATAAAATCATTCAATCACTAAATATTTCTTGGTACATTCACATACTCAATCTAATATTGACTTACAATTGATGGTATGTTGTATGAATTATTGAATCAAATAGATGCACTTGTATTGGACACCTCATATTGAACTTGTGTTTGTGAATCACGCATTTTATTGTTCTACACGACATAAAATAAAAATATAATTTTTTATAGTTGACTAAAGACAACAATTAAATGAAATAATTCAACAATACCTGAATTTGTGAAGCTTTAGAGCCAACATTTTTCTTTCTTTTGGAAGGTTGAGACTCTACCCAACCTTTTGGGCGTTTTGAACTCTTTTTGCCTTCTATTTTTTTTAATCCTTTTGCTTGTGCCAAATCATCATGGGTGCTTGTAGACTCCTTAACTTTACCAATAAACTCATTCACCTGAGACATATTAACTTGATTCTTTTGAAACTCTAGCATGTGTCTATCCAATTCATTGGTGATTTTGCAAAGGAATGTGAATGCTTCTGAACTTCTACATGATTCACTGGCTATCCTAATAAGGCGAGGACAAATCTCATTGTAGTGTTAGACTGAAGATAAATCAACATCTTCTTCCACATAGCTAACATCAACATCACGTGAAGTCTCACTTCTAGCTAACTTTGTCCATCTTTTTAAGATATAATGTTCTGGAACTGATTTGACATCCATATGAATAAAAACTCTTAAACAATGACAACAAAGTATGCCAAAACTCTCAAACTTACGACAAGAGCAACAAACTGAATTCTTATCCAAATCAAGTGACACTCACCACTCGCCCAAATTACTTTCCATGGCAATAACACAATCAATTAAAGGTGGTTGCATATCAATGTTTTTCACATAACAATTTTCAAACAACTCATACTCGTGTTGGAATTGATCAAAAATACTAGGAGTATAAAGCTCAGACACTTGTTGCAAGATTTTTGAATATGAGTTCCTTAGTCTGGGAATTTTTTTCCGCGCTTCATATTCACACTTTAATTCATTATATCGCTTTTCTTCTACAAAATCCTCAAAGTGCTTAAAAAATTTGATTATATCCAAGTTCACATTCATAAATCCTTTAATACCTGCATTCGCGCTTTCACTAAGTTGAGTGCTTCTCATTCCTAATGTGAAAACTTTCTTTATATAACATGATGCCCACTTCTCCTTTAGAGTGTACACTCTTTGCAACCAATTGTTTTCTTTAACATGATAGGTTACTAAAAGATTTCTCCAACCTTTGTCAAATTGGTCTTCATTTTCATATTCATACATGCACTTCTTAAAATCACTAAGAAAATGAGATTCACCTTTCATCAAATTTCCTAAGTGTTTGATGCAATTTTGCATTAAGTGCCATGTACATAAGCCATGATAAACTTCAGGCATAATCTCAATCAATGCTCTTGCCATTGCGTGATCTTGATCAGTAAATATTGTTTGTGCCATTTTCTGCTTATGAGCCTCTAAAAAGGTCTCAAAGAGCCACTTGTATGACTCAACTATTTCGTCATATAATAAAGCAACCCCAAAAATCAAAGCTTTTTGATGATGGTTAAATCCCAAGAATAGTGTCAGTGGTCTATGTGAACTATTTGTGCAATATGCTGAATCAAGAGATATAACATCACCAAAGTACTCATAATCAATTAGCATCAATGTATCTGCCCAAAACACATTGGTAATTTGTTCTTCGGCATCCATTTGATATGCATGATAGAAAGTTGGATTTCCTATAGACTTTCTTTGGAAATATTGTAATAGATAACCGACTTCTCCATGTACCATACTCCTTTGCCTTTTTTCCCGAAGATAATTCTTTTGATCAAGACGAATAAATCCCAAGCTAGTTCTACCTCCCACTTCTTTACTCATCAAATCACACGACTTCCTTTGTTGTAATCCCGCTTCATCGGCTAAATCAATTTGATGACATTGAATTTGAGAGACTTTTCTTTGACATGGCAACATATGAGTTGTTTCTTGTAAATGTAAATTATGATTATGTTCCTCCACAAAATCAACGATCATAAATTTACCATCCATATTCTTAATTCCTAATCTTGCTTGACAATTTGTTCGAGTCTCCGACCTTGGATTGATTGTTTTATAATCGTGCTTATTTGATTTTCGTAAGCCTTCTTTACAACAAACAAACTTGTAGGAAGTAATTATACCATTTTTGTTTTTGTGATAATATTGTTTCCTCACTCCAAATCCAATTTTTCCACCATAATCAACCCAAAACTTCCAAGCATCTTCAATGCTATCAAAAATCATTTATAACTTTGGTTTCCAATCTTCTTGCATTTTCTACACACAAAAATTATACATTTACAATTTATAAAAATTCTGCATTTTACACCTAATAAAAGATATACTAACATTTGTAAAATGAAAATTTCAAACAAACTAATACATTTTAACAAACCATGAACATATTATTTTACTGTTAAAAATACATTATAACGATATAATATATAAGCAATAGATAAATATCTTTTATTAATTCATAATTAGAATAACAAAATGAATAGAAACTAACATTATTCAATCAATAACAATGGTGAAGCCACTATTTTTTATTGATAAAGAATGGTGAAGCCAAGTCTTTTAAAAAAAATTCAATAAGTTTTTATTTTGTTGGTAGTAATGAATGTGGAGATTTTGAAAGTTAAAATTAAAAAAAAAATGAAATTGGAAAAAAATAAAAACTTAAGAGGTAAAAAAAATGAATAATTCGGTTGAAAATCTTATATGATATTCTCTCCTCATAAATGTACTTTTTTAATTAATTATTTATTATAATTTTTTAGTCATTAGATTAAGAGCAGGAGAGATGGTAGATATATAACTCAGGAGAGGATCAATTTCATCGTTCACAAATTTATGTGTAAGATATCATTTACAAAAGTTTTTATGGTTTGTTAGGAATTTTACTCTTAACAATTTTTTTTTAGTGAAATATGCATCACTCAAATTAAACAATTTTTTAATATTTGTTTAAGAAGTAAAATATTTAAGCTACATGGATACATGACTTACGACATACAACCTTTGTAAATAGTCAAATTTATTAGAAATTATTACCTCTATTTTTTGTTTTTGACTTTTCACATGTATTAAGAAATGTAATAATTATTGTATAAAAAAGAAAAATTATGAATGGTTTTTCAAAATTGTCATTCATTAATGATATTGAAAAGACAAATTGACATAATTGAAAGAAAAAAAATAATAAAAATTTAAGAATATAATAGAAAATATAATATTAATGATTCATTGATATTATAAAATGACTTATATTATGGTATAAAATATTTTTTCAAAACCATTTATAATAAAAAATGGAGATAGTATAAAATTGTCAATGATAAATAGTCAACTTTATTTCTTAAACTTTTAAGAAATAAATGTTCATAGTTCTCCTCATTTTTATAGGTAAATGGTGATTTAGTTGATGTCGATTTAATATGATATTTTCATTTTATTTCTATCAAATTAGTATATATAATAATTATCTCAATCCTAAAAATAAAAATAGTCATTAATATTTACTATATATATATATATATATATATATATATATATATATATATATATATATATATATATATATATATATATATATATATATATATATATATATATATATATATATATATATATATATATATATATATATATATATATATATATATATATATATATATATATATATATATATATATATATATATATATATATATATATATATATATATATATATATATATATATATATATATATATATATATATATATATATATATATATATATATATATATATATATATATATATATATATATATATATATATATATATATATATATATATATATATATATATTTAAAATCTTAAATATTATTATTGAAGTCCGGGACAGACACTACTATTTACATTTTTTAGATTTCATCACTATAGACTATTAATGAAAGTGATTCATATTAAAATTTGACGTCAAAGGTATTCGTAAAGACGGAGGAGTATTATAGTTTATAATACTCCTATACTTTGAGAAAAAAACAGACGGTTAAATATGTATCTAAAAATATATCTTGAAGTAGATTGTTTTTTTTTTAAATAATCATTAATTTTAATTTAAATCTTTAAATAATCTATTTTAAAAAAATTATATTTTATAATTGATGCGTCAATTGAACTATTGCATCAATAAAGCTATAGAGGAGGCGTCAGTGGTCTTGACACATGCTTCTAATGGTAGGCAACCTAGGCGCCACATGTATACACTACATACTATATGTGTCAATGCATGTGGCGCATGCACCTATAATTTTTTTTAATTTAAATGTTAATTTTAAATATTAATAAAAAAATACTGAAAATAAAAATTATGTATATAAAAATCAAAAATTACACGGAATTAATAAGAAATTCAATGACCCACCCGATTGAAACGCCCTCATGTTCCACATTCAGGTGCATTAGTCTGTCTTCGAGGTCTCCTACGATTTTCCTGAGGTGTTTGGGGTCTTTGAGTGCTGACATGATCGAATGGTGGCTGGTGTGAAGGTTCGGTGGAAGGTCCATCGATATTTAATAGATGTGTCATCATTTGTTCCCAATAGATGGGGGGTTCTCGCCAACTACACTTCCGTAATTGAGTTCGGTGTCCATGTTCTCGTAGTTAGGTCGTTGTGATTAGGTGAATTACGGACGGTATGGTTGCCCGAATTGGGACATTTAATTGGTTTAGAAACGAATCAATGGTTCCTGGAGTGTACTATAGTCAAACAATGGTTGAGAGTTATGGCGATGAGATGTTTGGATGATCATTGGTGGGGGACTACGATGATATGAATTGTATGAATCATCTAGGCTATAGACTATTGTGGTGGCTACGTATGATTGTTGGTGGGTAGGGTTTGATTCTTGATTTTGAGGTTTGATGCATGACATGAATAGGTTGCTAGGTTGGGTGTTTGGTCGTTTGATGTATATGGTAGGTTGATGGTGTGAGGTTGGTCGTTGGGTTTGGGTGGTTTGACATTGTTCTTGGACGGGGACTTGTTGTTGGGCGTATGATGACGAAGCTAGTTGGCGTGAACCAATCAAATACCTTAGCTCAGACACAAATTGTTGTGTTGTAACCGACCTAAACCATGCCATATACTGTTGAGTTGGTCTAGCATCCTATATGACTGGTTCGTTTAAGATGTGTTATCGTCGATTCCTTTAATGACGACACATCTATTTTGCGAAGTCTCTCCAGTCAGAATAATCCCAATGACGACACCCTTCAATAGTGAGTGCATATAAAACATTGATAATGGCTGGCAGGATCCTCCATCGACGCATGTCTTCTGCATTAGACATATCGCTCAAAATTTTATGCGGGAGATCAAAGATAAAACGTTGCGGAAGAAGGTTGTCAACGCATGTTATGCATTAACAGAACCTTCTTTCAAACGCTACCGCGAAGACATCAGATTGTCACATGCAGATGCAGTACGGTGGATCGACAGTATTCCATTGGAGAAGTGGACTAGGGCATATGACAACGGTCAACGTTGGGGCCACATGAAAATAAATCTTGTGGAATAAATGAACTCTGTCTTCAAAGACATCTGAAGCCTACCTATAACCGCTTTAGTGCAGGCAATATATTTTAGGCTAGGGGCGTTGTTTGAGACCAAACGTTCCAAATGGAGTTCAGTGTTACAGTATGGGCAGTTGTTAAGTGATGCTTCAATGAAATTCATTAGACACGAAGCTGCCAAAGCTAACACACGTGTGGTCACGGTGTTTGACCGTACTAAAGGTTATTACAGTGTTGCTGAGTCCATGGATCACAATGAAGGCATGCCGATGGGACAAAACAGAGTGGAACTAGATAGAGATTGGTGCGTCTGCAGAAAGTTCCAAGTCTTTCGTATGCCCTGCTCACATGTCATTGCGGCATGTTCAAAGGTTCAAAGGGATCCATCATACTTACTATTTGACGTTTACAAATTCATAAGCCTATCCAATGTTTACAAAATTAGTTTTTCAGTTGTTGCAAAAGAGCATTATTGGCCTGAATATCAAGGGGACATTCTCTGGCACAATGAAGTTATGCGAAGAAATAAAAAGGGCCACCCAGACAACATCCGTATTCGAATCGAAATGGATACGGGGAGCAAAATGGTTTGATTATGTAGTTCATTTCGTCAGCCAGGTCACAATCGCACTAACTGTCCTAGTGTTGGAACAAGCAAAATAAGATAATTTTATATGTACCTCTTTTGCTTTATATTAAAAACAAAATTGATTTCATATGCTAACTTTGTGAGGAAATACCATCACAAACAAATACAACACATTCAACACATAAGCAACAACACAAACAACTACAACAATTAAAATAACATTAATATAGCTAAGCGATTACAACCATCAAAACAATTTTGAACATATTATGCATCATCCTGCGAACGTCTCTGTCAGTCTCCATTTTGGTTGAACGTGGACTCAAGCCATTGAATTCTTCTAATCCTTTCACAATCTGCAATTTCTCCTTCTAACCAACGGTCCAACGTCTGATTAAGACGTTCAAACGAATCTATATTCCAAAGTCGAATCTTTATCAGAGGTGCGATTGCTGAAAAGATTAATTTCGCATTTCTCTCGTGAATGTATTCAGACATGATTAAGGAAAATAAAATTGAAGGTGATTGGAGAAATTGAAAGAAAATGGAAGTGATTGAAGAAATTGGAGGAAAATGGAAGAGGGTCAGAAGTTCTGTGATGTGAAATAAAATGGGAGATGCGAGGGTGGTATTTATAGAAGTAGCAAATCAAAGCATCCACCAATGTATATGACGCACACATACATGCACACATGCATGCGCCAATGCATGTGGCGCCTACATGCATTGGTTTTGCATGCCTGCGCCAAGGCTACTGGCGCTTCCTCTATAGTTTTATTAGATGCGTCAGCTCAACTGACGCAATAGTTATAAAAGATGGTTATTTCGGTATTTTTAAATAAAAAAAATGTTATTTGGGATTTAAATTGAAATTAGTGGTTATTTTAAAAAAAAACTTCTATTAAAACAACTCTTTTGAAAGATATTTTAGATTATATGATTATATCAACATGAGTTTTAATTTACAAAATTCTACTATTTTAATTTTAAATTAGAATACTTACTACTAAATTTTTGGGTATATATATATATATATATATATATATATATATATATATATATATATATATATATATATATATATATATATATATATATATATATATATATATATATATATATATATAATAAAATAAAAAATGTTTGCAATTTGCTATTATAGAAATTAAACCAATCCTTAGCCAATCCTACCTAACGATCTTTTAAGATTTTACTCGAAAAGATTGGACGTTGAAGATGACACCAAAATTGATATTTTGTATATCTTGACTATATTACTTGGTGTTGGAAAAAGCACCCACTGACTGTCAAATCTCAATGGATGTCACACTATCACTCAAAGAGGAGAGTAGAAGAAAGGATAAAATACAAAGCAAATTGGTATTCAATAATACTTTTATTTACACTAGTATGCATCCACCAATTCGATTATTTTTTTCTTACAATGGTTAGACTATAGTAGGTGTTATAGTAGGTGTTATAGTATTTGTTTCTATATTTGTATTTTGAAAATTCCTCGTATCTATTATTTTTTTCTTACAATGGTTAGAGTATAGGTAGGTGTTATAGTATTTGTTTCTATATTTGTATTTTGAATATTCCTCGTATCTATTATTTTTTTCTTACAATGGTTAGAGAATAGGTAGGTGTTATAGTATTTGTTTCTATATTTGTATTTTGAAAATTCTTCGTATCTAAGTCTATATTCATGTGCACATTAATAGATTTTTTAAATAAAAATAATCATGTTTTTAAAATTAAATTCCTAAATAATTATTTTTTCAAAAAAAATACGAAAATAACCGCATTTACTAACCGATGCGTCAGTTGAACTGACGCATCCATTGAAGCTTAAGAGGAAGCGCCATCGGAGCTGACGTATGCTCCCAATGACCATGCATGTAGGCGCCATGCCTCTTGGCGCATGCATGTCTGGTGCCACATGCATTGACGCATACATGTATGCGCCAAAGCATCTGGCACATGCATCTTTAATTTTTTTTAATTTTAAATGTTAATTTTACAATTAAATAAAAAAAATTGAAAATAAAAATTATATTTATGTTATAATAAAAATTACATAGAATTGACAAGAAATTCAATGACCGGTCCAATTAAAACATCCCCCTGTTCCACATCCAGGTGCGTTAGTCTGTCTTCGAGGTCTCCCACGATTTTTCTAAGGTGTTTGGGGTCTTTGAATGCTGACATGATCCAATGGTGGTTGGTCTGAAGGTCTAGAGGAAGGTCCAATGGTATTTGATAGATGTGTCATCATTTATTCTCAATAGCTGGGGGGGGGGGGGTCTTGCCAACGACACTTCTGTAATTGAGTTTGGTGCCCATATTGTCGTAGTTGAGTTGATGTGATTTGGTGAATTGTGGACGCTATAGTTGCTCGAATTGGGACATTGAATCGTTTTGGAAACAAATCAATGGTTCCTGGGGTGTACTATAGTTAAATAATGATTGGGTGTTAAGGTGATGGGATGTTTAGGTGGTCATTGTTTGGGGGCTACGATGACCTGAATTGTATGAATCATCTGGGCTATAGACTATTGTGGTGGTTGCGTATGGTTGTTGGTGGGTAGAGTTTGATTCTTGGTTTTGAGGTTAGGTGTGTGACATGAATGGGTTGCGAGGTTAGGTGTTTGGTAGTTGGGTGTATGTGGTAGGGTGATGGTGTGAGGTTGATCGTTGGGTTTGGGTGGTTTGACATTGTATTTGGACGAAGACTTGTTGTTGGGCGTATGATGACGAAGCTAGTTGATGTGGATCAATCAAATACCTTGGCTCAGACACAAATTGTTGTGTTGTAGCCGACCTAAACCATGCCATATATTGTTGAGTTGGTCTAGCATCCTGTATGACTGGTTCATTTAAGATGTGTTGTCGTCGATTCCTCCAATGACGACATAGATCTTTTGTGAAGTCTCTCCGGTCGGAATAATCTCATTGGGCATCGACTCTTTTTTGGTGCCAATCTCCCAAACACGTTGGAGGTTCTGGAATTTGTTGTTGCATGCTGAACTGCAGTTTTACCCAGTCACTCTGGTGCATCTCCACAGTAGTGAACCGGATAATTGGTGTTTTTACTGTCCAAACTACATCATCATCATGGTTAACCTGATGATCAAGACCTAGATATGGCCTCCAGATAAACTGTACAACAATACGACATGATTAGATAATAAATAATTTGATAATTATTTTTAAATCAAAATAGAGTTGTGTAGGAGTATTACATCGTCTGGTCTAATGTGATCCAATAGATTGTGATAGACTACTATAGCGTGTTTCAGACACCTATTGTAGTTCATCCCTCTAACTGACCACCTAGATAAAAAACAATTGAAAAATATTATTTACAGTTAATTGTAAGAGAAAGTTTAATTAATTATATTATAAAGTTTTAAACTTACTTTGTTGCAAATTGGAATATGAATGGCTTCTCCTTTACCGGGGCGAGTGACATCATTTTTGACCAACCCCATGCTTGTAGCAAATATGCGTATGAATAAAACGTACAAGTATTTTTTTTGTTGACATTTTTACACATCACACTATATAGATGGGCCAAAACAGCTGAAATTCAACTATATGTGCTTACCTTATTTATGTTTCGTAACAACGGTAAATACATAATATTTATCGTATTACCAGTACTTTCGGGAAATAAAAAATTACCAAATAAAATCATAATATAACAGTGAGCTTTAATTATTTTTTCATACTCGGTAGATTCTTTGGTCAATGTTATACTCGCATAATATTGTTTGAGATATCTTAAATTAATACCTTGCCCCCTAGCTTGACCAAATGTCTCTCCCGCAGCTTGATCGTCACAGGGCACCCTTGCAAATAGAGTTATCTTGGTTAACTCTACCATTTACAGCCTTACCATCGATACGTAGACCCAACAACATGTAGACGTCCTCAAGTGTGACGATACACTCACCGAAAGGAAGGTGAAATGTGTGGGTCTCGGGTCTCCATCTCTCCAACAAAACAAGAATAAATTTATAGTCAACCGAGTACGAGACTATGTTGAGAAGATTACCAAAACTGCATCCTCGAATATATGGTTCTATCAAAGGATCGTGGGGTACATATTCATGTACATGACATCAAAATCATTTTGGGTCCTAATAAAACATAAGTAAGAAATAAAATAAGAAGAAGTAATATACAATAAAAACATAAATAAGAAATAAATACGAAATAAGTAAAAAAGAAGTAATAACATACAAATGTCGAGATATTGTCGATTGTTCCTCGATGTTCATCACCCATAGTCAATAGAGACATAATGCTGCAGAGGTTGAGTGTGGTAAAGGTGGAGTGTTGTAGAGGTTGATTGTTAGTGTTGCAAATGTTGAGTATTGTGAGTTGATGCCCTATTTATAGATGAGTAAGTGATGCAGAGGTTGAATAGGTACACAGCATGTGAAGCATTGGATAAGAGGCATGCATGTGAGATAGGTGTAGGCGTCTAAGGCTATGGCGCATTCCTTGCTTTATGACATGCGTGGTCACATGTGCCAAGGCTAGTGGAACATGCATGTATTTTTATGCATGCAAGGAAGAGGCACCTAAGGCTAGGGTGCATGCCTTGCTTTATGCGCCATAGGAATGAACGACTGCCTTTGATTATTGGGGCAGATATTCCTTGTGTGCAGGCGCATGCTTGTAGTGTCAGGGCATAAATTCTTTGTATGCAAAGATTCCTTGTAGGTGCATGCATTGTATTATCTTGTTTCTGCATGGATTCTTTGCATTGCATTATCTTGTCTTTACAGATGAATTGTGTCATCAGTGCATACACCATCTACTCTATTTAACTGCATGCAAATAACAGATTAATGCATTCACCGTCAGTACCCATATAGATCGGTAGAAACATTAAAGTTACATCTAAAAAAATGTCTTCCTCACCACATTACATGATCAGTGCCCATACCAAAGGTGAAATATTTGAGCATCAATTATTCGGTTTTTGTTTTCGTAACACAGAAGTAACTCGATTTACAATAAATCAACGATCAAATTTTTCATATCTGAAACAAAGAATAGAAAAGAAATTGCAATGTAGTCATGTGGGCCAAATCATCTATAAAAATCCGGTGTGGTTTGTAGACAACCAGGTAAAATTTTATTAGTTGAAGATTCGAGATGATGACGATGTTCATCATATGTTTGTCAGTCATGAACAATCTGGGTACAACGATATAGACTTGTATATAATACCATAACAACAAAAAGTGTCTCAGTTCATTGATCAGTCACAAGTGTTTTATGAAACTGATGACGACGAACAAGCTGAGGTCAATGTTGTATATGAGGAAGAAGAAGAAGTCGGGTTATTGGTTGATTCAATGGTGAATGATGAAAAAGAAAAGGAGCCATTACCAGCTAGTCATATATATTGTCCACCTCAACACATGACAAACTTGAATTTGGGTGCCGATGAACCTTCATCAGATATATTTATAATCCTTATGTGCAAATTCAAGGATCATTGAAAGAAGGAGACACATTTCGCACAAAAGAAGATTGTGTAAAAGCTATTAAAAAGTTTCACATGGAACTATCAGCTGATTACATAGTTGGTAGAACTAATGCAATAAGGTACAAGATTTATTGTCGAAATGAGCACTGCCTTTTCAAGTTGTCAGCTTCGTACCGGAAGAGGAGTGAATCTTGGGAGATTGGATCGATGGGTCCAGTTCACACATGCATGCTCACGAACCCAATGCAAGACCATCAAAAACTTAGCTCTCAGTTAATATGCGATGAAATCTTGTCTGTCATTAGCAATAATCCGTCATTAAAGGTGAGTACAATAATCTCGCATATTGTAGCACAATACAACTATACTCCATCATACAGAAAGGCTTGGATATCTAGAACAAAGGTGATTGAAAAAGTGTATGGCAATTGGGAGGAGTCTTACAAATAACTTCCAAATTAATTGGTGGCTCTTAAATAGTATGCTCCAGGGACTATTGTCAAGTTGGAAACATTACCGCGTATACCCCAGACGGAACTTGTGCTATTGGAAATGGAATATTCTACCATATCTTCTAGGTGTATCAACCATGCATCAAAGGTTTTGCTTTCTGTAAACCTATTATACAAATTGATGGTACATGGTTGTATGGGAAATATAAAGGAATGTTATTGATGGCAGTGGCATAAGATGGCAACAACAACATCTTTCCAATCACCTTTGCCCTAGTTGAAGGGGAGACTACTGAGCGATGTAGTTTTTTCCTAAGAAATCTCCGAATGCACGTTGCTCCTCAACCTAATTTATGTTTGATCTCTGACCGACACCCCTCAATAGTCATTGCAAACAAAAACATTGATAATCGTCGGCAGGGTCCTCCGTCGACGCATGTCTTCTGCATTAGACATATCACTCAGAATTTTATGTGGGAGATCAAATACAAAACATTGCAAAACAAGGTTGTCAATGCAGGTTACGCATTATCAGAACCTTCTTTAAAACACTACCGCGAAGACATCAGATTTTCAAACGTAAATGTAGTACAGTGGATAGATAGTATTCCATTGGAGAAATGGACTAGGGCATACGACAACGATCAATGTTGGGGCCACATGACAACAAATCTTGTGGAATCAATGAACTCTGTATTCAAAGGCATTTGAAACCTACCTATAACCGCTTTAGTGCAGGCAACATATTTTAGGCTAGGGGCGCTGTTTGAGGCTAGACGTTCCAAATGGAGTTGAGTGTTGCAATATGGGAAGTTATTCAGTGAAGCTTCAATGAAATTCATTATACACGAAGTTGCCAAAGCAAACACACATGTGGTCACGGTGTTTGACTGTACTAAAGGTTGGTACAGTGTTGCTGAGTATATGGATCACAAAGAAGGCATACCAATGGGACAATACAGAATGGAACTAGATAGAGCTTGGTGTGACTGTGGAAAAATCCAAGCCTTTCGTATGCCCTACTCCAATGTTACTGCAACATGTTCAAAGGTTCGAAGGGATCCATCCTACTTACTATCCGACGTTTACAAAGTCATAAGCCTATCCGATGTTTACAAAATTAGTTTTTCAGTAGTTGCAAAAGAGGATTACTGGCCAGAATATTAAGGGGACATTCTCTAGCACAATGAAGTTATGCGAAGAAAGAAAAAGGGTCGCCCAAACAGCACCCGTATTCGAATTGAAATGGATACGATGAACAAAATGGTTTGATTATGTAGTTCATGTCGTCGGCCAGGTCACAACCATACTAACTGTCTTAGTGTTGGAATGAGCACAAAAAGATAATTTTACATGTACCTATTTTGCAATATATAAAAAAAAATTATTCCATATGATAACTCTGTGAGGAAATACCATGACAAACAAATACAACACGTTCAACACACAAGTAACACATAAACAACAACACAAACAACTATAACAATTAAAATGCAATTACTATAACTAAACGATTACAACCATCAAAACAATTTTAAATATATTATGCACCATCCTCCGGACATCTCTGTCAGTCTTAATATCCACCCATTCACACACTTCTCCATTTTGTTTGAACGTGGACTTAAGCCATTGAATCCTTTTAATCCTTTCACCATCTGCAATTTATCCTTTTAACTAACGGTCCAATGTCCGATTAAGACGTTCTAACGAATCTATATTCCAAAGTTGAATCTTTATCGACGGTGCGACTGCTGAAAAGATTAAATCCGCATTTCTCTTGCGAATATATTCAGACATGATTAAAGAAAACAAAATTGAAGGTGATTGAAGTAGAATGAAAGAAAATAGGGTTGGAGGGTAAGAAGTAGTGTGCAAAATATGGGAGATGCGGATGTTATTTATAGATGAACCATGAAATGCATGCGCCAAAGCCCTAGGCGCCACACACATAAGCACATGCATGCGCCAGATGTATAGGCGCATTTACTAAAGGACACATGCATGCGCCAGCTACCAT
Source organism: Lathyrus oleraceus (assembly GCF_024323335.1). Classification (NCBI taxonomy): domain Eukaryota; kingdom Viridiplantae; phylum Streptophyta; class Magnoliopsida; order Fabales; family Fabaceae; genus Lathyrus; species Lathyrus oleraceus. Next base: position 81,398,948 of record NC_066584.1, on the reverse strand, counting down.
GGCGCATACATGCAATGGAATAGGGAAAATGCGCCAATGGAGCTGACGCCTCCTTTTAGGGTTTATTGGATACGCCAGTTCAACTGCCGCATCAGTTAAAGAAGTTGGTTATTTTTGTATTTATTTTGAAAAATTGGTTATATTGGTAATTAAATTAAAAAAACATGGTTATTTTAAAAAAAATCACATTAATATTTGCTTTTGTATTCATACTCGTGTTTTATGAGTAAAATAAGTGTTCATACTATACTCATTATCCACATTTTTAGTAAAATAAAAAAATAAATTATAAAATATCATATTATTTTAATTTTTTTTTTAAAAAAATATAAAAAATAAACCCATTAGTAAAAGTAATACATTTAATGACAATGACTTCACCAAACCGAGGTATAATTTATGGACGCACCCTGATTTTTTTATTAAAATATATATATAATATATTCAGTCGATTATTTTGAAAACCGATAGGTAAACTTATTCAGTGTACATGTTTTGAATTCCATCAGCCTCAATTATGTTTTTATCTCATTAAAAGTGACATCTTCATAAGTATTTTATTTTTAATCTAAAAATACATTATATTTCACCTCGGTTTTCTATCCAACAGAGGTGAATATGTTTCTCTGATATATATAGCTTTAGCTTGTAATATTCAGTTTCACTTGTCTAAACAACACAAATAGAACCCTTACGAAGAATCCTTAACAAAAGAGCCATAAACAACGAGAGTCATAAACATATATCATCTTCAATACAAAGATGTTATGTGTTTAGTGCTCTCGTTTCTTCTACAGAGATCCAAATCATTTTCTTTTACTTCTTAGAGATCTGATACGTCAAACATCACTACTAATATTGTTGTCATATTGTTGTTGTTTTTATTGTTGTTGTTGTATTGTTGAGAGAAACCCTAGAGGTTTTCTTGTTGTTTTTGTTGATGTTGTTCTTGTTGTTGTTGAGACCCTAAATCCTATAGGTTGTTTATTTACGTTGTTGTCCTTGATATTGTTGGTTGTTTTTTTGTGTTGTTGTTTAATGTAAGTTGTTATTTTTGAGTTAATTTTATTAAATTTATATGTTGTATTTTAGTTGTTGTTATTGTGTTTCAGTAGAGATTGATATTGATATTGAGATTATATTTTTTGCAATTCTTTGTGCAACTCTCATTTTGTTCTGTCGAGTTGAGTTTATTATATCTAATGTCGATTGTTTGTTTCATTAACCCCTCTTTGAACATATAACCTAGTAAATTGATTTTGAAAATAATCGTATGAGAAATTATGTTGTATCTGAAACTTATCTTACACTAGTTAATGATTTTCCATCATTCTCTATCCTATCATTCATCTCATGTTGTTTTATTGTTAAAATCTCTCCAATACTTCTAGTTTTCATTCAATTTTTTCTTCATATTTGTTTATTTTTTAAAGCATCAAATCTTATGCTTTCAAGAATGAATTAGTAGAAAGGGAAGTGTTGAATAAAGAACTTGAAACATTTGAGTGATTTTAACCATAAATCATCATGTGATGAATGATGAGTTGCGGGATGCTTTGAAATCACTAATCAATGCAAGTTGTTCTTCAAATATAACACAATTGTTCATATAATTATTTTCCTAACCAATTTTGAGAAGTGATATGTTAAGTATATGGTTTAGAGAAATAAGCAATCCATATTAGATTTAATAAACTCAAAATTATTTTACCCCTCAATTTTATAAGATAATCAAGGTGATTATGTGTTATATCCATCGGTGAAATGACAAAACCGAGGGGACACATGTTTTCACCATTTCAGATTTTCAAATAGGTCTCCATGGGGATCGAACCCATGATCTTTACACTTACTCGTTGATTTTTTTAAAACCAAGAGGTAAAGTGTGCACTTTTTATGTTGCCATTCGTTACCTCGCTTTGTGAAACTAAGATAAGACCTCTTTTTCAACCAAGGTAAAATGTGTCATTTGTTGTAATGTTTATTGATGAACAAGTATGAAATAAACAAACACCTATACTAAAATGTGTAATAGTTTAATAGCGATATATTTTTTAAAAATTGATAGACATATATTTTTATATGATAATGTAAATAATAATATATAAAAATGTGTTGTACGATTATGGGACGGAGTGAGTACTAAAGTACTCATACCCTCTTATTTTAGTAGATAGTTATCAATGTCTGTGGTCGTACCATTTTGCGGATTTTTGATCAATAACATTTTAACTATGTTTTTATAGCATTTTATCTACAATTCTTAAGTAGCTGAACCATATTTTGGTACATTAATTTTACAGTCGTATATGTTTTTTTCTATGTTTTAGATGAAAGAAAATGAGATAAGTCAAATTGAAGATGAATCAGGACAGATTACACGAAGACTGCACAAGGAAGGGGTCTCCGGTACAAAAACCAGAGTCCACTACGACCTGGTTATAACAGGCACACAGGCTATAGTGGGATCCCCTCCTTTCCTTTTTAAGCCCTCATACAAAAAAAAATAGAGGGCGTTACGGTCTGCCTGTAGCCAGCACTACACTAGAGGTTGGCTTAAGATTTCAATTTTTAGAGTTGTTGTTTGAATGCCTTTTAATTCCTGACTATTTTAGTTGTTTTTTCATCATCAAGAACTTATTACAAGAATTTAAGTCATTCTTTATTGATTTAGGCACTATATAAATCCATGTAACATTGATAAAAATCACCACGTCATTTTTACATATTAATATATTTTTTGCTTTGTTATTTTTTTTTCATTTTTTACAAATGTTTGTTGTGTTATTGTTAAAGTCTTCTTTGAGCAACTTTTGTATCAATTTACACTATAATTTCAGATTTTAATTATAGCTTTATTTAATGAATATTCTTGTTTTCATGCCTACTATTTAGTTTAGTCTTAAACATGTTTGAGTAGAACTTTTTAGGATTTGGGACATGAGGATTGTCTAATTGACATAGCTCATGTAAGTTGTTTACTGAATGATTAATAATGAGAATGTTCTTTTTGTTTAAATTTTTTATTTTAATGAATATGTTTGCTAAGAAAGTAGGAACAACTTGGACATTAATTATACACCGAAAGGGTGTAATTGATGTTTGACTTAGAATTTTTTACTAATGCTTGGTAGGTTATGTTTCAATCTATGAACCAATATTACATTATGAATAGAAGGAACGGAATAGTTATTTACTATACTATAACTAATGATATTATCTTTCTGGTTTCATTCAAAGCTCACAGTTCCTTCATGTTTCAGTGTCAAAATTTGTAACATATGCATTTCTCATGTCATGTGCCTGGAGCATTCGTTGTCTAAGTCCTATGGATGGTATTTTAATTATGTTTCAAAGAATTTACAACATAGATAATTTGGTCTTTAGGTACCCCATATCTTCTTGGTTCCTTTAGGGTAAGTCATATAGGTTTTTCTTGTTCTTCGATGTTTTAAGCTTTTAAGATTTCAAAATTGAGAAAGATGTATTATCATGCCTTTTCTTTAATAAAAATATGAACAAAACACAGAAGTTGGTGTTTCTGGGGTATGTGAAAAGAAACAACAATCATAAAACAAATATATCAAAGTAGTAAAAAAAATTCCTTTAGTCGTATCATTACAAATGATTATGAATCATTAATCAATGGTTACCTTTTTAAGCAGATGCAACGATAACACAATGAAAGACTGGTCATAAGCGTCGTAGGGATGATAATGACTTTACTCAATCCAAGTGGGCATAAATCGAAATGTGGTGTTAGCCGTTACTCCCTCTGTTTCTTTTTAAGTGTCATTTTCTTGATAAATTTTTATTTCTTTTTAATTGTCACTTACAGAATTCAAGGTAATATTAAATGCACTTTTGTCAAAATTACCCCTATGCAATTATTACAAAGAGAAAAAAAGTAAAATGGATGTAGGATATTATTAAGGGTATTATAGGTAAAATGAGAATTATTTTTTAAAAAGTAACAATAATGATTAGCTTTCTTGGTATGTGTAAAAAGTCAAAAAATGACACTTAAAAAGGAACGAAGGGAGTATATGATAATATTATGTGACTATTGGGATTACCACCTTTTGGAAGTGTGTTTTTCTTCTATTTATATAGGGCAGTCCTCTAAAACCCTAGAGACTTTTATTTTAGACTTGACCCATTTTTACCGTAAATTTTTAATATGTATCGGAAATTTTTGAATTTTTCATTTTTTTTATTGGAAATTCTGAAATTTCCGGTAAAGAATCAAAATTTTCGAAAAAAAATATGAAGAATACTGAAATTAAAAAAAAATCCAATTATTTTTTACGCTATCGGAAATTTCTGGTAAACTATCTAAAATTTTGAAATTTCCAGTAATGTTAAATTTTTTATTTTTTTAAAAATTGAATCTGAACTACCAAAAATTTCATCTTAGTTGAAATTTCCGGTATAAAATGGAACATTTAAAATATCCGGTAATATTTTTAAGTTCACATAACTTCTAGAAATTTCGGTATACTGGAAATTATAAATACACTACTGGAAAATTAATGTGTACCGGAAATTCTGATATGCCTACCGAAAATTTCGTATGAAAATTTGTTTCAAATTTTTTCAGGAGCAGTTTTGGAATTATGAAATTATGGGGGGTGTCAGGTTTACTTGGGGGGGTAGGAAGAATTCTCACAATATTGCCCCATTAGGATAGTGGGTTATGTTAAGCGACACGCCGCAAGCATACAACAAATGTCAGAGTAGTATAAAAAGTATCGAACCTCATAGACTAATGGTTAATTACCGATTTATATCTTATCAGTGTAAAGCTAGAACAATTGAATAGTGAAAAAACACTTAAGTCAAAACAACTTATTTCAAAAAGCACTTTTGGGAAAAACAGCTTAAATGAAAATTTCTTGAAAAATAATGATAACAATAGAGGTTAGGGTCATGGTTCTTATTTTTGATGTTTTCATATGATTCGAATTCCATGTATTACGAGAATCTCAGTGCGTTTATAGGAAAAATAACTTATTTTGAATAATACATGCTTTCGTCAACGTATTATTCGTATCTTCCGATAAATAGTTCATCGACTTTCGCACGCCCGAATTATTTGTTGAATGGGCGTTTAAGTGCAACTACAAAGATGGGACAATCCTCAATCACGTTCGTGTTTCGAACTTAATTGTTAGAAAACTAATTTTTGAATGCCGAAGCACATCCTTTCAGATTGTGATTTGGCGTCTAGGTACCCTTTTACTTTCATAAAAAGAGATAGAAATAGAGATTCAAGTTTCCGAAATAATTTCATAAGAGTTTCTCGTAATTTATTCGTAACAAATTAAGCGGATAATATGTAAATAAGTCCCATGACCCTTAGCCCTAAGAGGACTACTCACTCATGGTGAGAAATAACGCAGTAAAAGGGATTTTAAAATTACAAACATGATTAATAAAATAATTTGCAAATAAAATAATAAGAATTAAGAACCTGATAAAGGAAAGGAAATGCTTCAATATAAATCTGATCCAGTGCTCTCAAAGTGGAGACTTTTACAAAGAGAGAAAAATAAAGCGTGAAAAATAATATGAAATAAAATCCAGGATGCCTAAAACTAAGTTTCAACTCTTATTTTTATAGTTTATTCTAAACATGGAACAAAACATCTTCTTCAAGTCCATTTAAACACAAAATAATGCCAAAATGGAAGGTGGGGAGATCCAAAATTAGCATCAAATTGATCCGAAAAAGGAAACAAAAACTTCAAAACTCGCTTGCCTGCTACGGGCCGTTGCATCTTCTATGAGCACCCATAGCAGACCATTGCTTTTGGCTGGTTGAAGAAAATTAAGAAGGGGGAATTGGCTCAGCTACTACGGGCCGTAGCACGTGCTACGGGCGCTCGTAGCAACCCTCTGACTTATGTTTTACAACTTTTCCATTCTTCTCAATTCTTTGTGCATTTGCTTCAATTTTGCCCAAATACTTATTGAGACCTGAAAAACATTGAAAATAGATATCCAAAGCATAAAATGTGGTAAAGTAAACTAAAACGGAATAAAATGATAAAATAGTCAAGCAAAATAAGTAATAAAAGACGATGTAAAAACCACTTATCAAACTCCCCAAAACTTAGACAATTGCTACTACGTGAGTTTTTGTTCCGATTGGCTAGACCTAGTTCTCTTGGTAGTCATCCGTCAACGAAAGTATTACAAGAACAAGCATTGTGGTAAAACTAGAGACCTAAAACTCTCTTTCAGACACCTCTCTAACTATGCTTTAGGCTTAAGTCTCTTTTTTCAATTTTCTTTCCCTTTTATTTGGACAATCATATTAAGGCATTTACAATTATTATTTTTCTCACATGCACAAGATTGATCGAGAGTTTTTTCCTATGCACCTCTTTATTATATATATTTTTTCCCAATGATTTTATGCATATTGGCATTTATTGGTCCACTTTGGGACGACAATTGAGACTCAACCGTTGTTAGGCTAAATAATTGGGTGAGGGTCACCCAACTTAGAAGGTCTAGTTGTCTTTATTGCCTTTTTTTAATCATTTTTGGTGCCCAAATTATTTGTTTCTCAACCAACCATACATACCTGCAAGTATTTTTAATTATACTGGCCCGTCAATATAAACTAATCGGGAAATACTTCTCTGAGCTAAGTACTATGGAACAAATCTACACATTCACTACTACAAATACTGTATTTCATGACGAAACTTTCACCTCAGTTATTGAAAAACCGAGGTCACATGACCTGGAACGCGCTAATTTTTTTTTTTTAACTTTATCTTTCACCTCGGTTTTCTAGGAAAATCGACGTAAAATGTTGTTCAGTGTTTGAGCTTCGATTCCTAACTATTGTAATTTTATGTTTTATTTAAAACTAAAAAGGTGCCTTTAATTTTTATACATTTTACGTCGGATGTTATCCCTCGGTTATTGAAGAAACCCGAGATAAAAACTCTAAAAACATTTTTTATTCCTTCAGAATTATAATTTTTTGTCTCATTCACTATTTGCACCCTAGAGAACGAAAGGAACCCATTCTTCTCGAGCAAATGAAGGATTTTCCCAATACTCATAACCATCACCCTTCTTCTCTGAGGAGGAATTAATCTCAAATTCTTCTCCATTTAATCTCTCATCACATTTTTTGTATGTATAAATTCTCCATTACTATTGTTGTTTCCGTCGTTGATGTTGTATGTTGTTGTCGGTGTTATTGTTGTTATTTTGTCGTTGATGTTGTTGCCATAAGTGATTGTTGTTGTTGTTATGGTTTTTGAGACTTATATTGTTTACTATAATGTTGTTATGGTATTTATTGTTGTTCTGGTAGTTATTGTTGGTTGTGTATTATTTTTATTTTATTTTCAGAAGCTGTATGTGATTATGGATCGTAGTTGGATGAAAACTAATAGATTAAGTAAAGAGTATTAGAATGGAGTGATTCAATTTCTTGATTTTGCAGGGAAAAAAACCTTCTTAGGGAGAAGAGGATTTTTGGGTGTCTTTGTAAAATTTTCCAAAATATACACAAACATCCAAGGGATGAAATATTCAATCATTTAGGTTATGATGGAATTATTCAAAATTACACGAAATGGGCATGAAATGGTATGGGTGACAAAAAAGACCTCTGCCAGCTACAGTTGAAGATGATGATGAGTTCATGTAGGAGCTCGACCAACCTTTTCTTGAATCTTTGAAGGAAGCGCCAACCTTAACATCTTTCTTATTTTCTTCAGTTCCTAGATTGATCACATCCACTGGCTCCTGATGAGGTTGAATTTCTTTGTCCTCGTGCTTCAACAGTCTGACTAACTCTTCAGGAAGCCCACAATCGTCCTCATCGCCTTCTTCCGCTTAGTTAATTGGGAATTCGAAGTTGTAAGGGATTATAGCAGTGTCATTTTCAATAGGTTCATTTATTAATCTGCATGAGGAAGAGTTTTATTTATTATCATTTTTTGGATGAATTGATAGGAATGATAATATATGGAAGAGTATCGCCATTTTTGAAAAGAAAAATTTTAACTGAAAGGAAAGGATCTTAATTGAAAACAAAAGTGTAATTTTATTCATAAATAAGTCATTGAAGCAAAAGGGGGCCCTACAAAGCTTTTCCATTTGCTTTGGGAAGAGTGAAGGACTTATTATTATTAGAAAAAATTGTAAATTACTTTGAACTAGAAATCATCTCTGGAATCTCGATGGTCTTCTAATTATTGAGAATTGTGTTTGGTAATCAGTGACACACCAAGTTTGGTATCCCTTCGTCTTTTTATTCAACCACAACCACCTGATCTTCCACTTTGTATCTCGTACTATGGAAAATATCTTAAAGGGTACATAGCGTCTTTTTGTTTATCTTATGAAATCCTTCATTAGCTGGTTTGTAAGCCAGCCAAAACTGATCCTTCTTCTCGGGTATCTCTAACAGCTTGCCCCAGCCCTGTGTATCTCCACCCTTGATCAATTTTGACATCTTCTCCCATGGAGATATTGATTGTTCTCTCCTTTGACTGACTGTTGCAATCTCCAAAGCCTAAAAGTTATTTCCGATGTTTCCCCATCCGCTTCTATGTGTCTGAACGATGAGAGGTGACGAACGAACATGTCTTCCTCTCCTTTGATGATTATTAGTTTATTATCAATAATGAATTTCAACCTCTGGTGCAGGGTTGAGATGACGGCTCCTGCGGCATGGATTCAAGGTCATTGTATAAGGCAACTGTAATATGGATTTATGTCATCACCTGAAAGGTGACCATAAATGTATTAGGTCCTACAGTTATTGGTAAGCCAACTTCTTCAATTACCATCTGTAGCGGGGTATTCGTTACCATTAGAGATATTGACTAAATCCAAGGTAAACCATATAAGTCGAGTCGCCATCACACTTCTATTTATCCAAAGGAATGGTTAGAAAGCAAACAAAAACCTAAAAGTTTTATCGAATCAAAAACTAGTAAAAATGTTAGAGATCTGGGTAAGGGGGTTGGTTATGCAATAGGAAGGTTTTAAGCACCCAAAACATCCTAGGTACTCCTAGGGAGCCCTTTTCACATTTGTTGTAAGGTTGGGATTTTGTGAAAATTTATTTGTGCAAACATGATTGAAGAGATGAGAAGAGAATATACAAGTTATTTACATTTTTGTGTTTGGATGGATGAACCCATTGCCTACGTACCATCTTAAAAAAGATTAGGATCAAAACCTCATAGTTCGGGGTAAAAATCTCAAAATGAGTTGATTGAGTGGTCCAAAAGCCTTAAGGTCTTTTGTTATCCAAGGGAGAAAACTCAACCTAAAACCACAAATCCATCATGTGAGGATAGCTTCAACATGCTAGGGAGGGGTTAACCCTATAATAAGCATGGAAGACTCATTGTCCATCACTAAGGATAAAGGTGAGTATTATATCTACCTCAAGGATAACCCAAACCTAATAGCTAAAGGTTATGAAAAATTGATTTAAGAAAGTGGCCATTGAAACCACAAAAGGATATTTGAATGGGTTATATTTACCAACGAAAAGTATTTACAAAATGTGGTTAAAGTTGACTTAGAAGTTCAATTCAAAATAAGTATTATGAAAAGAAAGTTTGAAAATCAAAAGCATAAGGCTTAAGTTTCTAATGTTGAAAACAAAGGTTAAATGTTTGCACAAACAGTTTTGCCTTGGGTTAGAGTGGAGAGAAGAAGAAGAATGGCTAAGATCCTAAGCATACAAGAGATAAGGGAGAAGAGAACAAAACCACACAAGGAGTTCCTCTCTTGAGATCATATTGATGATCCAAGTAGCTCACATCCTTTGGAATAAGCAATCACAAAGCAATAACTCAAACAATCAATAATCAATGAATTCTTGGAAGGCTCTTCAAGGTCTCTTGGATCTCTCTCTTAGAAGCTCATGGTAATGGTTACTCCCTTAGGCTCAAGTTGGAATCCCTAACACAAGAAAACACACATCAAAAAGTTCTATAATACAATCAAAGAATGGACAAGAGGGAGTTTAGACTATGGTCCTTTCAATGTTCATCTTCAAGCTTTAAGAATTCTAAAGGCATGAAGCCTAGTTGCTCTTTGACATTTATAGCACTCTAAAGGCATGAGGCCTAGTTGCTCTTTGACTCCATTTTGCAAAGGGAAGGTCCTAAAGTCTAAGTCCTTTTGTCCAATTCTTTGCATTTTGGTTCACAATCAAACAGACAAACACAAGCACAAAAGATATATACACAATTATATACCCAAGTGGGCAAAAGGCAAATGGCATTAACATAAACATGTGCTCCAGTGAGAAAAAGAAAAAAACAAATGGATAATATGTGCAAGAATAGTAAATTGCATAAATTTAAAGTGCAAAAAGTAAATGTTAATGGTTAATAGTTAGTGTTAGTAGTTAGTGTGCCATAAGGCAAATTTAGCGCTATGTTAAGCAATCGTAATTGGACTTATGTAGAAGTCACAACTATCTGAGGCCGGTCAATAATAATGTAGGTAACAACACAAGTTAGAAGTCTTGATTAGTGAACCAAGTTCCAACAACTTGCCATGCCAAAAAGAAAATGGGAAATTATCTTGTATTGGTTTAAGTCCTTTGCATGATTTAGGAAACAACCTCTCCTTAATGCAAAGCCATTCACTTGATCAATTGATCAAGATGAATTAGATTTGGATCAAGGATGATTAAGTCTCCTTAATTAATGCTAACTTATCAACCTTCAACTCATTGATCAAAAAGGAAAAAAAAGAAGAAGAAGAAGGAGATGAATAATGGAAAATAAAAATGGCAAAATTAAAGTGCATTAAATGAAATAAAATGTACCAATCATCATATGTTGACCAATGACATTGAAAGTCAAAGTCAAACAATCAAAAACAGAAGTGAGATGAAGATTGGAAGTCAAGAAATAAACAAAATATTTTTGGCATTTTTTAATATTTAAAATTAAACTTGAATTAAAAATAAAAGAAAGGTCAAACTTCAAAATCACTTCAAATCAACTTTGAAAAGTCCAAGTGATTTATCCCAAGTTCAACAAGGTCAAACAAAGTTTGACAAAAAAATTCAGCATTTTTAAAAGTCAGGAACTATTTTTAGTCAATTAAAAAATGAGTAAAAATAACCTAATTGAACTAAAATCTCAAATAAATCTCAAATCAATTAGAAAATTGATGAGAATATTTTTCATAGATCCATCATCATTCAAATAGGTTAGGAAAATATTTTTGTATTTTTTGAATATCAAAAACTATTTAAAATGAATTAAAAATAACCAGAAAAGAGAAAATTCACCAAAAATATTAAATGATAAAATAAAAAATATTAAAAATCATTTTTAGAAACTAGAAATTATTTGGAGAAGAATGCAATTGGTCCCATATTTTTTGGATTTAAAATGAAGAAGATATGAATTTTTGAAAATAATGGAAATAAAAGAAATTAAATGGAAATTCAAAAAATCAGAAAAAAGGAGAGGCGTTGGATCCAGTTCATTAATTGACCTGGCAGATCCAATGGATCTTAAACGCGCGCTCACCATGGTCCTCAGTCAAACGCATCACATGGACACTTAATAAAAGTCATAAGATCAAACGGTTGTGATATAAACTGGAGAAAGCATCCAACGGTCCAGGATCGATCTGGCAATGGGACGGTGAGTATATGAACTCTGGCCAGAATTGCAGGTTCAAAAACCTCAATCAAAATTCACGATCCATATATCAAAATGAAGTTGGGGTGATGTACATCACCCTTGTAACCTTGAATCACACTCGAAATTCCTATAAAGTAAGAAATCTGAGCTGGAAGATTCAGGTATAAAAAATGCAGTTCAATGAAACGCAAAATTGAAGCTACCACTAGCTTGCCTCTCAAGTGAGGACTTCAGAAAACACAATGGCTAGGCAAATAGATCAAAGAGTAATGAGTTTCGAAGAGAAAACCAGTTGATGATCACCTTTGAATTCTGGAGATTTGAGCTTGCTTCCTTGCTTCCTTTGGCCAAACAGAACATCAATGGAGTATGAGAGAGAGGTCTAGGAACTTTAGATCTATAAATTCAACCAGATGTAGTTGAATTTCAGATCTGAAAAATTTGAGTGAAAATGAGATAGTTCCTTTGGTGAGAGGTTTGGTTTTCAATTCAGCAGCATTTCAGGTTGATTCATGGATGAAAATTGAATGGAATGATGCCTATATTTATAGAAGGAGAGGCAAGGCAAGTGTGATCCAATCCGTGTGCATGGCAAATGGAGCTTCATTGCATGGGCTTGCATTATCATGTAGAAGGCCCAAATTCAATGCCAAATGCAATCTGAAGCATAATTGAGCTAAAATGGACGTGTAATTTGAGCTGCAATGGCTTGTGCATGGAGATTTAACATGAAATCCATAATTGGTCATAAAACTTCAAGTCTTCGAAATGCCATTTTCCAAATCCAAACATGAGCATGTGAGTAATGGTTGGAAAGGTCTTGATGTAAGGAACAAATGTTATGTTGGGTAAAAATCCATTTGAAATGTGGAAATTAGTGAATTTTGGATTTAAAGTGTGAGGTGCAAAACATGTAAAGGCAAGGTTTCCAAATTTGGCCAATGTTCAAGCCCCTCTTTTTCTATGATGCAAGCTCCAAATGGAAAAACCTCCAACAGAAAAGTTGTAGATGTTCTCAAGACAATAAAAATGGACTTAAATTTTGCATCATTTGGATTTTTGATGAAAACGTTATGGGCACTTGAAGTTGGACTTTTTTGCCTTTCAATGCATTTGGTCCAAAGTGACCTATAATGTTTTGCATTATCACATGTATTTCCTTTGAGATTTTGAAATTTTGTTCAACATAACATTTGAAGTAGACATCTTACGCTTTCCAATTCATTTGATTCCACGTTAAAATCATAAAAAATGAATGAGTTATGTTCTTGGGAAGTTGACCTAAAATTAGGGTTTCAGTCAAAATGACCTATAATGTCTTGGAATGGGAGATGGCCTTACAAGCTTCAAATCAATTTTTGATGAACATGAAAGTTGTTCATATTGTCCTTAGGAACAGGTTTTCTTTTGGAAGAATCTCCATTTGACCAACACATAAAACGTTAGGCCTCAGTGCATTTCAGAATAGTCAGATGAATTGACTGATCAACTTCTCAAGTCCACAACTCATATCTTGATGAATTGATGATTGAGGACACTCAAATAAGTTCAAATATGCATGAAATTATGAGTTAAAGGACTTCCCTTGATTGTATTTGACCATGGGCTGAGGTTGCTTCATGAGCAAGGCATTGTGGTACACAGATGAATTAGGGATTCCTTGGGGAACAAAACCTCAACCCTTTGACTTGCTTTGATCAAAATGATGAATTGAGATGCTAGGGAAGCATATTTGATGGATGAGAGCTTTGGGAACCATTACCATGCTTGCTTTCATATCCTCTTGGCCATATCTTTGCACAAAGGATCTCCTTGAAGCTTTTGACCTTGTGATTGCTCAAGCTACAAACAATAAATGTTAGTGGCATATTTTTGTGCTTTTGGTTAGTAAACAAAATGAGAAAAGCAATAATATATAATCCAACATGCTTGGTGATCTCAAACCACTCACAAGAAGTCCCACCCAAAGGCAAAGGGAACCAAGATGCTCATGATCCTTGAGGCTTTGCAAATGCAATGTAATGATGCCATGAGGGATCTTAGGGATAAAATTGGGGTCTTACACCATCCTCTTTGAACCATAAAAAGCTTTGACCACCAAAGTACTAGCCCTTATAGAAGTTCTTACGTTATTCAGCTTCCCCAGAGTGTTCTTAGGCATGACATTCAGGAATGAGCCAATGTCCACTAATACCCTTGATAGAAGACTATCTTGGCATTTGACTAATATATGTAAGTTTTTGTTATGAGCGTCTCCCTCTGATGGTAATTCATCATTCGTAAATCCCAAACAACTTCTAGCAATGATATTAACCACCACGTCATCAAATTGATTTACTATTATATCATGAGTGACATAGGCTTCGTTTAATATTTTCAATAATGCTTCTCTATGAGCCTCAAAACTTAGGAACGGAGACAATATAGAGATTTTAAAGGGTGTTTGGCTCAACTAATCTTCCACTTTATAGTCACTTTTACTGATAAGCCCTTCTTCTGAACTTACAGCCTCTTTCCCTTTCAAACCCTCGGGCATCCTTCCCTTTGGTTGTCGTTCAGGATCGAAAACTCTTCCCCTTCAAGTCATATCCCCTATGTCAAGAATATTAGTGACTATAAGTTCTAGCATTATAGGCTTTTCTCATACATATATTGTGGCGTTATAGTTCCAAAGTATAGACTTAGTACTTTCGAACAAGAACAGTGCAAGAACATGGAAGACAATAGGGTCCTCTGACTTTACTGGTATCAGAAATGGAATTTGGAATGGCATTGGAATTGGTATTTGTATTGACGTCTAAGAAGACATTGGAACCGATATTTGAAATGGTATTGGAGCTCCCATTTGCTAGTAAGGGGTCTCAAAAGGAGTGCGCCCATGAGATTCTATAACTAAGAAATCTTCTAACTTCCTCGTTGTCGCAACCTAAATGCGAAACGAAACAACCGGCGAAAAAAAGAAATAAAATGACAGAAGAGTCGCCACCGTGCGTCATTTATCCCAAAGGAGGGAAAGGAAACGCTCGAAGTAAACTTGGAGAAAGGAAAGGAAAAGACAAGGTCTCACAACCAAATCTTGGGTTCGGGAGTCGATTATGCGAAGGGAAGGTATTAGCACCCCTACGCATCCGTAGTACTCTACGGGATCCACTCTTGTTGTTCTTGTCTAAAGGGTGTGGGTTTATCTAATGTACTATTTACTAAAAGAAGGGTCAAAAGAAAATGACTCGCACGGATGTCACATCCACTGCATACGTATCTCATCTGAACATGAGAATCAGAGTCTTCGTAGCTCGGCTACCTATGGGTTAAAGAGGAGTGTGCTCGCTAAGACATCGTGTCTTATGCCTACGTATCTCATCTGGAATGAGAATCAGAGCAAACCGTAGTTCGGTCGACCTATTTGTTTGTTTTTGTGTTTTTTAGGTGAACGACGTTTCTACGCAATCTACCGGATGCTCGACCTTTGGAGACTTACTCGCCTGTAGTAGAAGGAGTTAACGTGTTCTTAGGAGAAGAAAAATCAATGAGTTTGTTTGAGTTTTAGGATGCTCATGCAAAAAGGAAGTCCTAGACGAAGGAACCGTGCTACCTTAATTGACATGCAAACGAGAGACTATACGAAGCCTAGCAATCCTGTGGGGAGACGATCACACCATACAAAACAAACATGCATAAAGTAAACACGCCAACAAGGGGGCTCAAACATACGTGGGTAGGGCTTTAGTCAAGAGGGGTCATATCAACCTCGACAAACAAGCCATGGAAAGGTAATCAAATGGGCTCTTAACCACTGACATTGAACGTCAGGGTGAGCAGATCAAAAGGGTAATGAGGATAAGACCTCATAGCTTTTAACCCTGGACAGGGTGAGCTCATGACAAAAAGTGGGGATTCAAAAAGGTGGAACCCTCTCCACTGACTGACCGGACAAAAGATCTTGAGCTTTTGTTCTGAAGCATCCACACGTAGTGCGAGCATAAAGAACGACACACTGAATAACGGGGGATTGACTACTAATCCCTTTTATCCGTCAATTGCCTCTTCGTGGAGGTCTTTAGCACTGGTGCCTCTTCTTGGAGGTCTTTGGGCACAAAAGTAAACACACAAAAAACATCGCCTCCTATCGAGGTCTTCCAGCTAAGAAAGTGGTAAAATGCGGGAAAGATGTAAAAGGGATCAAGAGATCTACCACACGGATAAAGATCTGAAGTAATAACCACTAAAGAAGCAAGAAACCCGGTGATCTCTCAAGCTAGCACCATCAAAGAAAGCAAGTCAGCAAAGTAATCAGAACAAATCTCCAAATGGTATCCCATAAATAAAGTGGAATACCAAGCAAGCTATCTCTTCAAGAGTCATGTGAGCCCTCACAAAAACTCAACAAAGACGTTAGAATGACAAGATGGGGTGCAATCAAGGGTTGCACCAAACAGAAGAATCATAGCAACAACAGTGTCAGGTAAACAGTGCACGGATGCAATAGAAACATGTCACAACAAAACGCAAAGCAGGTTAGAGGGCAAACAAAAAAACTACTGTCACGATCGCTACTGCTTCGCTTAGCGAAGACTTAGCGAAGCTTCGCTACTTGTTCGCCTAGCGAGGTGCTAGCGAATGCTTGCGGGTTCTGGGTTCTTCTTTGATAACAGTACGATTTCCGAAACCCCAAACCCTATGGTATTCCTCTCAGAAGAGAAGTGATTAAACATTCAAGGCATTGTTCTACACATTCATACACGTCTAAACCCACATGCAAAACCTAACTATACCCACTCTCCCAGATTCAACCATAATACCTCATGCTTCAGGAATTTCAGATTGAAAGCGTAAAGTAATGGAAATAGGGCATACCTGATTGGGAAGATCGATCGAAATTGAATCGCACGGTTGGGGTTTGCAATGCAACGGCTAGGGTTTGTGTGCGATGGAATTGGTAAGTGTGTGAGTCAAAGTGAAAAGTCTCAGAGTCCGAGTGAATTTTTCTCTTCAGTCTTTGGAGGCTGCTCTGAATTAGTTAGAATGTTTCCTCTGGTTTTTCCACTGAACTTTTAGAATTTATAACCTGATTTTCGTGGCTTTGTGGGCTCAAATGAGAGAGGTCCAAGTCCAAGATTTTTCTGTTATATTTTTAAAACGCGTGCGCTTCGCCTAGCAAAGAATTTGCTCGCCTAGCGAGCATGACAGTTCAGACTCGCTAGGCAAACCACGTTGCTCGCCTAGCGAGCATGACAGCTCAGGAACAGACTTTTGCTCCTTCAAGATTAGCGTTTTGAATGATGAATAGACCCCATTTGAACATGTTGGAAGTAACTCAAGTCATTCCCTTGTGTTGACTGATCACCCAGATAGAACCCACAAAGTGTCTTGGATGATATTCAAGCTTCTTGGAGCTAATTCTGATTGACATGATGAAATGCAATATGAAATGTTAAATGACCTAAAAATGAATGCAAGCATGAGGGGGCAAATTTGAGGTGCTACAGTTGCCCCTATTCAATCAACTGGAGACCCGAAAAGAAGATAGCAGCGGCTTTCGCACTTTCGGGGTATCAAGGGATTGAATACAATAATAGCCTGAAAATTTGCACTGAAGTGAAGTGAAGTAACAATGCCTGTCAGAATCAGCAAATAGGTGGTCTTGAAAGAAGAATCCGTCTGGTACGGTGAGAGTCGGTCTGAATACCGAAAAAGAATGTTAACCTAGATACCAAAATAAATGGTAACACAGAAATAACCATGGCCTGAATGCCGCTCATCAGTCTGAATACTGGAAATGACTTCGATCTGAGCATCGGAAGATATGAGATTACTAATATCAGTCTGAACACCGAGAGACTGACCTGAATGCCACTTTGGTCTGAGTACCCAAAAAAACTGGCCTGAATGCCACAAGTTGCGTCGACCTGAACGTCGGAAACTTCTTCGATCTGAACATCGGAAAATTGGCCTGACTGCCACTTCGGTCTGAGTACTGGAAACCTGGCCTGAATGCCACAAGTTGCATCGACCTGAACGTCGGAAACTTCTTCGATCTGAACATCAGAAAATTGGCATGACTGCCACTTTGGTCTGAATACCGGAAACCTGGCCTGAATGCCACAAGTTGCATCGACCTGAACGTCGGAAACTTCTTTGATCTGAACATCATAAAATTGGCCTGAATGCCACTTCGGTCTGAATACCGGAAAACTGGCTTGAATGCCACTTCGGTCTGAATACCGGAAAACTGGCCTGAATGCCACTTCGGTCTGAATACCGGGAAATTTTCGTGCCTGTCAGCATCGGCAGAAATAAGAAAAATGATAATTGAGGCGGCACGTGGGCCAACGACCTATGCTGGGGATAATAAGTCATGAACAACCTTCAGTCTGAGTACTGGAAACAACTTCTGGCTTATCACTTGGGATACCGAGAATGCCTTATGCTTTACATGCGTATGTTTGAATTTTTCAATGGCGTAATGCTCCATGAAAATGGAAATGCTACGCAATTTGGGAGGATGCAATGCAATATGATTCTACATGCAGGGATGCGAAATGCTTGATTAGAGAGAACGCCAAGCTGAGGCAAGGAATTCTGCTATGGAAATGATCACAATCTTCTGGACCCTGGCAATGCTGTTGGAGATGCACAGCACAAAGAACTCTGTGGGGAAATGACCCGTCACACGGTGTTCTGGCAAATAACAAAATACTGAGGCTCTGACTGAGGAGAGAACGACACTGAAAACTTGCTGCTGAGGAAGGCGACAGTGGTTCTGGCAACCATAATCCGCGAGAGAGACGACTCAGTAGGGGAAGCAAACCCCGATACGGTACCGAGATCCTGCTTCGAGGAAAGAGGCCATGGATCTAGCGTCGAGATCATCGGTCTGGCATCGAACTCTGAGGAGCAGCCGCTTCTGCTGGGAAGATACAGTCTGTCACTGTCAACTCCGCTGGGGATATACAGTCAGACACTGTCAACTTCGCTGGTGAATGTATAATCTGAAACAAATGCTTGGGGAAGTACAACAGTGAGAGCCTGCTGGGGATTGAAGATTCCAACGCTCGGACCAGCTCTGCAGGGATAAGATACCAAATTCCAACTGTTGAGGAAAAACATCCGCGATCATTTGATGGGGACCTTAAGGAAATGCCCCGAGTGTACCTGTTCTGAATAGACGATCCCAAGCACTTAAAATTTACAGCAATTTTCAATGTTTATTGAGCACGTACCTGTAAAGCTCTTATGTTTCATGATGCAATGTTTATCAAAAATTCGGACGTCATTTTTGCACACAAAACAGTAAAATGAAGATAAACACAGAGATGTACTGAATAACATGATTTTATTGATTGAGTGGCCTCTGAATAGACATTTACATCAGGAAGCAATCCCTGGAAAGAGGTAATCGCACAAAAGATAAAAAACAGAAATTAATCTAATGGCAATGTGAAATGGATTTCTATCGGGTTCCAATTCTGCTATGATTCGCTCGTCTTCAAGATCCTCCAGATGATCAGCTTTCTGAAAAAGGTGATTGGATTGTTTCCTATCCTTCGAAAGTTTCCAGTTATCGACATGAGATGAGATTCAGAACTAATCAGAACGCAGTCATTCGCTTAATCCCTAACTTTTGCCTGGATCGCCCTTTCGGGTTTTCAATCCACCGGGATACCCATTTTTACCTAAGTTGCCCTTTCAGGTTTTCAACTTACCGGGTGTACAATCTTTTCATTTTTAATCCCTAATTTTTTGCCCGAACCTTTTCATTTTCTTGGTTCGTCGGGATGCCCATTTTTTTCCTGGACTATTCTTTTTATCGTCCAGTGGGTCTATTTTATGCGAAGTATTTTTTAACTGCGTCTGAGTTCACAGGGGAAGTGAAGTCTTCACCATCCATAGTTGTAATCATTAAGGCTCCACCATCAAAAACCTTGGTGACAATATACGGTCCCTCATAGTTAGGAGTCCACTTGCCCCTGTGATCTGTCTGAGGAGGAAGGATCCTTTTCAACACCAAATCTCCGGCTTGGAAGCATCGAGGACGCACTTTCTGATCAAAGGCTCTCTTCATCCGACTCTGATACAACTGCCCATGACAAATGGCTGCCATTCGCTTCTCTTCGATAAGACTCAACTCATTGAACCTTGTCTGAATCCATTCAGCTTCGTCTAACTTGACATCCAACATGACTCTTAGAGAAGGAATCTCCACTTCAACAGGTAGGACTGCTTCCATACCATACACAAGGGAGAAAGGGGTTGCCCTGGTCGATGTACGTACTGAAGTACGGTACACATGCAAGGCGAAGGGTATCATCTCATGCCAATCTCTGTATGTGACGACCATCTTCTACACAATCTTCTTTATGTTCTTATTTGCTGCCTCAACAGCGTCGTTCATCTTAGGGCGATAAGGGGAAGAATTGTGATGCTGAATATTGAAGTTCTGGCACAACTCCTTCATCATTTTGTTATTGAGATTAGAACCATTATCAGTAATGATTATTTCGGGAATCCCATAATGACAAATGATTTCTTTCTTAATGAATCGGGCAACCACATGTCTGGTGACATTCGCGAATGATGCTGATTCGACCCACTTGGTGAAATAGCCGATGGCAACAAGGATAAAGTGATGCCCATTGGAGGCGGTCGGCTCAATCTTCAAATCATATCAATGCCCCACATAGCAAAAGGCCACGGCGAAGACATCACATTCAAAGGATTTGGCGGCACATGTACCTTATCAGCATAAATCTGGCATTTATGGCACTTCCGAGCATATTTGAAACAATCAGATTCCATGGTCATCCAGTAATAACCTGCTCTTAACAATTTCTTAGCCATTGCATGTCCGCCGGCATGAGTACCGAAGTAGCCTTCATGAACTTCCTGCATTAACATGTCCGCTTCGTGTCTATCCACGCATCTGAGCAAAACCATGTCGAAGTTCCTCTTATACAGCACATCGTCTTTGTTCAGGAAGAAACTGCCTGCCAATCTTCTCAAAGTCTTTCTATCATTGTTGGATGCCCCTGCAGGGTACTCTTGATTCTTTAGAAAGCACTTGATGTCGTGATACCAGGGCTTGTCGTCAACTACCAATTCAGCAGCAAACACATAAGCGGCCTTGTCGAGGCGCATAACATCAATCTTGGGAGTGTGGTTCCACCAAATCACCTTGATCATGGAGGATAGAGTGGCAAGAGCATCTGCCATCTGATTCTCATCACGAGGTATATGATACAGCTTTACTGTTGTGAAGAAAGTCAACAATTTTCTCGTGTAATCTCTATAAGGGACCAGATTGGGCTGGAGGGTGTTCCAATCACCATTCACTTGATTGATCACTAGAGCTGAATCTCCGAAGATGTCCAGAGTCTTGATTCTCAAATCAATGGCTTGCTCAATACCCAAGATACAGGCTTCATACTCAGCTTCATTATTGGTGCACTCAAAAGTCAGACGAGCGGTGAAAGGCATGTGGGCACCTTTCGGAGTAGTAATGACAGTGCCAATTCCACTTCCTCTGGCATTGACAGCCCCATCAAACAACAAAGTGCACTTTTCGTCTGGATCAGGTCCCTCCTCAACAACTGGCTCTTCGTAGTCTTTCATCTTGAGGAACATGATGTCTTCATCTGGAAAATCAAACTTCATCGGCTCATAATCTTCAACCGGCTGTTGAGCAAGATAGTCTGACAGAATACTCCCCTTGATGGCTTTCTGGGATGTATACTGGATATCGTACTCTGTCAGTACCATTTGCCAACGAAAAACCCTTCCGGTGAGAGTTGGCTTCTCGAATATATACTTGACTGGATCCATCTTGGAGATCAATAAGGTTGTGTGAGTCAGCATGTATTGTCTCAATCACTTAGCAGCCCATGCAAGTGCATAACATGTCTTTTCAAGCATTGAGTATCTCGACTCGCAGTTTGTGAATTTCTTACTCAGATAGTAGATGGCATGCTCTTTCCTACCTGTCTCGTCGTGTTGACCGAGAACACAACCCATAGAATTATCAAGTACTGTCAAATACATGATCAGCGGTCTCCCTGGGACTGGAGGAATAAGGATAGGAGGATTCTGCAAATACTCTTTTATCTTTTCAAAAGCCCTCTGGAAATCATCGTTCCACCTTATAGTCTGATCTTTTCTTAACAGCTTGAATATTGGCTCACACGTGGCTGTTAGGTGAGAGATGAACCTTGCAATGTAGTTCAACCTCCCTAAGAAACCACGGACTTGTTTCTCTGTTCTTGGCTCAGGCATTTCCTGTATCGCTTTTACTTTGTCAGGATCCACCTCAATCCCTTTTCCGCTAACAATGAAACCCAGCAGTTTTCCAGATCTCACCCCGAAAGTACACTTGTTCGGATTAAGCCTCAGCTTGAATTTTCTCAAACGCTCAAACAGTTTCTGCAGATTCACCAAATGTTCTTCTTCTGTCTGAGATTTGGCAATCATATCGTCAACATAAACCTCGATTTCATGATGAATCATATCATGGAAAAGAGTCACCATCGCTCGTTGATATGTTGCCCCGACATTTTTCAGACCAAACGGTATCACCTTGTAGCAGAAGGTGCCCCATGGGGTTATGAATGTTGTCTTCTCCATGTCTTTTGGTGCCATCTTAATTTGATTATAGCCAGAAAAGCCATCCATGAAGGAGAATATCGAGAACTGAGCTGTGTTATCCACCAAAACGTCAATGTGAGGTAATGGGAAATCATCCTTAGGGCTAGCTCTGTTCAGATCCCGGTAGTCGACACACATCCGTACCTTTCCATCCTTCTTAGGTACTGGAACGATGTTTGCAACCCATGGCGGATAATTGGTGACTGCTAGAAACCCTGCATCCAACTGTTTTTGCACTTCTTCCTTTATCTTGACAGCCATCTCTGGTCTTGTTCTTCTGAGCTTCTGCTTGACCGGAGGACAACCTTCTTTGAGAGGAAAGCGGTGTACCACAATGTCTGTGTCAAGCCCTGGCATGTCCTGATAAGACCAAGCAAAGATGTCAACATACTCTTGCAGTAATTCAATCAACCCCTTCTTCACATCGTCTTCCAAAGCAGCCCCTATCTTGATTTCCTTCTTGACGTCCTCGGTGCCAAGATTAATCACTTCACTAGACTCTTGATGCGGTTGAATGACCCTTTCCTCTTGCTTTAATAGCCTGGCAAGTTCTTCAGGGAGTTCACAGTCTTCATCACCCTCTTCTTCAGCTTGAAAGATTGGATTTTCAAAGTCGAAGCGAGCTATATCAGAACTGTTATCAATAGGATCCGGTGACGTGCATCTGCAAGAGTGATGGTATGTGCTTATGAGTGTGAACAAGAAGTGCAAACTAAACAAAACGTTGCCAAATGTATTTTTTTATTTTTTTATATTTTGGAGTTTTGAAAACTGCAAAAATAGAAAGACAGTGAACAAAATATTTGAATGCAAAAAAGACGTCCTTTATTTATGATAAAAAATGCAGGTATCCACATAGATGAGCCCTACAATGAGTCATTACGCCCTGGGCGGAACGTAAGACTTAGACATGCATGAATAAACAAAGAAAATTACTCTTCAAGAAGAGTGACTTGGATAATCTCTTTAGAAGACCAATTGCGGAGGACTTCACCTGGGATCCTTGGATGCACCCAGTTGTCGATGTCGCAATCACTATCCCCATCTTCATCATTGACCGCAGAGACCTGGCCATATTGGATGACGCCAGCGCTGGAGAAAGTAATCGGCCCCTGACGAGCCTGAAGTGTTGAAGTTGTAGAAGTCAGAGCTGGCTGATACCCAATCCCGAACTTGTCTTCTTTCATTGGTAACTCCAACAGACGTCCCCAACCGGGGGCAACGCCCGAATCTACCAAGGCCTGTGCCTGCTTGAAGGACGAGATAGAGGCACCCGCTTTAACTTCTTCCACCGGAGCTGCGTCCTTGACTTGAACTGCCTCAAAGTGATGTGATGCAATGCAAAATGATGTGATGCAATGCAAAATGAATGCAAAATGATGTGATGTAATGCAGTGACATGGGAATCAGGATTGCTGTGTCTGCTTGGACAACTGTTAGGTCATACTGTCCGAAGAGAAAACCACTGAGGAATATAATACAAGATCAAAAATCTGCTCCAGAAAACCGGGTTGGTTGGAGGTTAAGGTTTCCTGAATTTAGCCCGCCCCTCACTGGTAGGTTCTAAGAACAGAAGTTCGTCAACTTCGGCCCTTCAGTCGAGAATAATACGTTTACCACTGAAGGTTTGGCATTATTACGGGATAAAAGACCTCCACTGACTCCCCTCAACAGGATATCCTAAAGCAAGTTCCCAGTCTCGGGGTCCTCGGATTAAGCAGCAAGAATGCGCCCACCAGAGCTAACATAAACGCGTCTCAGAGGAGAGGCCTCGACTGAGTTCTCGGGGAATGGTCACCAGAGTCGACGATTTCTAAAGGAATGTCTGTCGTTATGGAACACCCATAGGACAAAATATATCCAATAGAAACCTCGTCTGTAATGTGGGTCTCATGAACGACTTAACGTAGCAACATGCCACGCAAGCCTCATGACTATCCACTCTAACACCTGTGTGTACGCTCAAGCCTAGGTAGTGGGCTTATCTCTCATAGAACATCCCACCCC
Organism: Lathyrus oleraceus; assembly: GCF_024323335.1. Taxonomy (NCBI): domain Eukaryota; kingdom Viridiplantae; phylum Streptophyta; class Magnoliopsida; order Fabales; family Fabaceae; genus Lathyrus; species Lathyrus oleraceus. The sequence goes on along the minus strand of NC_066584.1, from coordinate 81,374,643 downwards.
AACAAACAAACAAACCACAGAACCCACAGATACAACACACATATGTACATGAATGCAATAAGGTAAAGCAGGTAAATAAATAATTGTACAAAAGAAATAAACACCCAACCAACAAGAAACCTACAAAAGCTAGGAGCGACTCACTTAGGGAAACCGGGTCCCCAGCAGAGTCGCCAGCTGTCGCAACCTAAATGCGAAACGAAACAACCGGCGAAAAAAGAAAGAAAATGACATAAGAGTCACCACCGTGCGTTATTTATCCCAAAGGAGGGAAAGGAAACGCTCGAAGTAAACCTGGAGAAAGGAAAGGAAAAGACAAGGTCTCGCAACCAAATCTTGGGTTCGGGAGTCGATTATGCAAAGGGAAGGTATTAGCACCCCTACGCATCCGTAGTACTCTACGGGATCCACTCTTGTTGTTCTTGTCTAAAGGATGTGGGTTTATCTAATGTACTATTTACTAAAAGAGGGGTCAAAAGAAAATGACTCGCACGGATGTCGCATCCACTACATACGTATCTCATCTGAACATGAGAATCAGAGTCTTCGTAGCTCGGCTACCTATGGGTTAAAGAGGAGTGTGCTCGCTAAGACATCCCGTCTTATGCCTACGTATCTCATCTGGAATGAGAATCAGAGGAAACCGTAGTTCGGCCGACCTATTTGTTTGTTTTTGTGCTTTTTAGGTGAACGGCGTTTCTACGCAATCTACCGGATGCTCGACCTTTGGAGACTTACTCGCCTGTAGTAGAAGGAGTTAACGTGTTCTTAGGAGAAGAAAAATCAATGAGTTTGTTTGAGTTTTAGGATGCTCATGAAAAAAGGAAGTCCTAGACGAAGGAACCGTGCTACCTTAATTGACATGCAAACGAGAGACTATACGAAGCCTAGCAATCCTGTGGGGAGACGATCATACCATACAAAACAAACATGCATAAAGTAAACACGCCAACAAGGGGGCTCAAACATACGTGGGTAGGGCTTTAGTCAAGAGGGGTCATATCAACCTCGACAAACAAGCCATGGAAAGGTAATCAAATGGGCTCTTAACCACTGACATTGAACGTCAGGGTGATTAGATCAAAAGGGTAATGAGGATAAGACCTCATAGCTCTTAACCCTGGACAGGGTGAGCTCATGACAAAAAGTGGGGATTCAAAAAGGTGGAACCCTCTCCACTGACTGACCGGACAAAAGATCTTGAGCTTTTGTTCTGAAGCATCCACACGTAGTGCGAGCATAAAGAACGACACACTGAATAACGGGGGATTGACTACTAATCCCTTTTATCCGTCAATTGCCTCTTCGTGGAGGTCTTTAGCACTGGTGCCTCTTCTTGGAGGTCTTTGGGCACAAAAGTAAACACACAAAAAACATCGCCTCCTATCGAGGTCTTCTAGCTAAGAAAGTGGTAAAATGCGGGAAAGATGTAAAAGGGATCAAGAGATCTACCACACGGATAAAGATCTGAAGTAATAACCACTAAAGAAGCAAGAAACCCGGTGATCTCTCAAGCTAGCACCTTCAAAGAAAGCAAGTCAGCAAAGTAATCAGAACAAATCTCCAAATGGTATCCCATAAATAAAGTGGAATACCAAGCAAGCTATCTCTTCAAGAGTCATGTGAGCCCTCACAAAAACTCAACAAACACGTTAGAATGACAAGATGGGGTGCAATCAAGGGTTGCACCAAACAGAAGAATCATAGCAACAACAGTGTCAGGTAAACAGTGCACGGATGCAATAGAAACATGTCACAACAAAACGCAAAGCAGGTTAGAGGGCAAACAAAAAAACTACTGTCACGATCGCTACTGCTTCGCTTAGCGAAGACTTAGCGAAGCTTCGCTACTTGTTCGCCTAGCGAGGTGCTAGCGAATGCTTGCGGGTTCTGGGTTCTTCTTTGATAACAGTACGATTTCCGAAACCCCAAACCCTATGGTATTCCTCTCAGAAGCGAAGTGATTAAACATTCAAGGCATTGTTCTACACATTCATACACGTCTAAACCCACATGCAAAACCTAACTATACCCACTCTCCCGGATTCAACCATAATACCTCATGCTTCAGGAATTTCAGATTGAAAGCGTAAAGTAATGGAAATAGGGAACACCTGATTGGGAAGATCGATCGAAATTGAATCGCACGGTTGGGGTTTGCAATGCAACGGCTAGGGTTTGTGTGCGATGGAATTGGTAAGTGTGTGAGTCAAAGTGAAAAGTCTCAGAGTCCGAGTGAATTTTTCTCTTCAGTCTTTGGAGTCTGCTCTGAATTAGTTAGAATGTTTCCTCTGGTTTTTCCACTGAACTTTTAGAATTTATAACCTGATTTTCGTGGCTTTGTGGGCTCAAATGAGAGAGGTCCAAGTCCAAGATTTTTCTGTTATACTTTTAAAACGCGTGCGCTTCGCCTAGCGAAGAATTTGCTCACCTAGCGAGCATGACAGTTCAGACTCGCTAGGCGAACCACGCTGCTCGCCTAGCGAGCATGACAGCTCAGGAACAGACTTTTGATCCTTCAAGATTAGCATTTTGAATGATGAATAGACCCCATTTGAACATGTTGGAAGTAACTCAAGTCATTCCCTTGTGTTGACTGATCACCCAGATAGAACCCACAAAGTGTCTTGGATGATATTCAAGCTTCTTGGAGCTAATTCTGATTGACATGATGAAATGCAATATGAAATGTTAAATGACCTAAAAATGAATGCATGAATGAGGGGGAAAATTTGAGGTGCTACACTCGTGTATCGAATTTAGATCAAACCCTCATTCATCATTTGTTGAAGGCATATCTTCATTCTCCCACAGGTGTCCGGATTGATCAGGCAGATTTTGCAATCGGCATGTAATTCTTTGAGTGCCTTGTAACCAATCAATTTATCACATACCCTTGACATATGAGTCCTTACTTGATCAATTACCTATATTAAAACTTTGTCATCTAGTCCCTCCACCATATTGATGGTTGAAACACCATGTTTTGGCATTGGATTTCCCTTTACATTTGGGCCCTTTAGAGAGAAAGAGATAATCTTACGACCCAACAAGTATTGCACTTTGAACTTGAGTGCCAAACACTTCTTGATAGTATGCCCTGGCGAGTCAGCATGAAATTTACCTCTAGCATTAGCATCATAACCACGACGAGGAGGAAATGGCGGAGGTGCTAGAGGTATAATCTCTACCAATCCCTTTTGAATCAAGTAGGGCAGGACCTGAGTATACGTTGTAGGTATAGGGTCAAAGTCCTTCCCCGATATTTGTTGTTCCTTCGGGGATACCCGTTTTGTTGACTTTGTTCAGGCGGTGCCCTAGCCTGTTGTGCTTGAGGCCTAGAGTATGCATGACGTAGGTATTGATTAGGGACTACCGTAACTATGTAAGCATTGTAGGTTATTTGAGAATGGACCTCGATTGCAACAACATTGGTTTCACCTTTCTTTGGATTACTATTACTAGAGTACCTCTTGTTACTGTTTTGATTGGAGGATGATTTTCCAATGTTACCACTCTTCAAGCCATTCTCGCTTTTCCCCGATTATTACCAGGACAATAAATCTGGTAGACACCGAACCGATCATATTTTTATAGTAGGGGCCTTGTAGGGTACCCATGAACATGTCAACTAGCTCATTTTCCAAGAGTGGGGGTTGCACGCAAGAAGCTAGTTACCTCTATCTTTGAGCATATTCCTTGAAGGATTAATTTCCCTTTTGAGATAGATTCTGAAGTTGCATGCGACTAGGAGCCATATCCAAGTTATACTTGTATTTCTTTAGGAAGGCATTGACCAGGTCTTCTCAGGTCTTGATATGGATTCTCTCTAGTTGCATATACCAATCTAAGGATGCCCACTTAGACTGTCTTGGAAACTATGCATCATTAATTTCTCATTGTCTGCGTAGGCAGCCATTTTCCTAACAAACATTCGAAGATGACTCCTAGGACAGTTAACTCCCTTGTACTTCTCAAACTCCGATGTTTTGAACTTCGGTGGTATAACCATGTTGGGTACTGTCATACCCCAAAATTTTCTCTACTTCTTTCACTTTTCATCTGACTTTTGGTTTGAGATTCATCCGTATTCTTCATTCCAAATACATGTGTATCATTCCATCATGTTAACACTTGCAAATAATCATCATAGATTCAAAGCTTATGGCTTGCAAAGCTAGGGTTTGCTTGTGGTTCAAGACCTATAAGTGTGGTATGGATTAGGATATGGAATCATTTGGGATAAAACCTTAATTGCTTGATCTTTGGAACATGAATTCAACAAGATTCCATCATAGTACTCCTTAGGGGTCTCAAACCCTAATTTCTTGATGATTTGGTTGTGAGGCTTCATGGATGTTCTTTGGGCATTGTCTTGGCTACTTAAAGTTAGTGGTTCATATATTGAAGACTTGATTTAGAAGCATCATGATCCATTCAAAGGCCTTGATTGAGTGGTATGTTTCTTTGAAACCATAATCCCAAATGCTTGAAGTTATATGCTAGCAGAGCTTGACTTGGGATCATGGATTGACTGAAATCCTAATCCATTGGGGGGGGGGGGCTCTTGCCATACATCTTGTCAACTAAGCATACACCTCTTTTCTTATGTTTCTTTCAAGATCTTAAGATTTAATTCATGGGCATGTCTCATATTCATATGGTGTTAATCATTGGTCATTGGTTCTTAGATTCATGCTTCCATCAATACATTGATCTTTTGGGCCTTTGGTTTGCTTTTGATCCATCAAGATTCTTAAACCATTTTAGGTCATCCTTGTTGGTCCATATATGCATTCATTCATGTTGCTCGAGATTTGAACCAGGTAAAAGTCATATTCACCTACACAAGCCCATTCTACACAAGAAAACCCTAATTTCTAACCTATAGTTGACTTTGGTCAGATGTTGACTCTTTGGTCAACTAGTTGACCAAAGTTAACCATATTCCCTGAGTATTTTCAAGCTTATTATCATTGGTCCGTGTCTTGATCCATTCTCTATACCAATGAGAATGAGCTTGAAAATACTTAGGGCATAACCCATGGAAACACATCCACTATTCAACCACTTTTTCTTCATGACCATTTTCTTCCAACGCAATCCAAGGGACATGTGCAGCTCCCATCTCATAGTGCAAACCGAATCTCCATGACCTACAAATAATCCACACATGGTAGGGTGAGTCTACCATGAAGTATCATCCAAAATCAAGCCATAAAAAGCTACTTAACATGACAGTATAGACTACTGCTATACCATATGATAGGAGCAGTATTTTGACAAAATTTTAAAATAAATTGGAGGCAAGATTTTTACTTCATTGGTCTTACTGAGCAACATTTAACAGTGCATAATTTGTTCTTTTCAAAGAGAGTTTCCTATGCATTTCATGAAGATTATGAATCCAACTCACAAAACTAACTCATAGGATGCTAACTGTTAAACGAACTAACTATTTCACCAAGTTTGTAACAGATTTAACAAGGACCAATCTTAATTGATTGAGGCTAACCCAATTAACAACTAGCATCATAACAGAAATTAACCTAACACCTAACTCAACATTCTAACTACTTAACTAAATCCAACCAAATCCAATTGAACTAATTTTTTAACAGAAATATAATAGAGCACAAACTTCTAACATAACTAACAGCATAGCTAAAACAATCACTAACTCTTAACTAGCTTTGCACTGCACATTTTAACAGAGTGAAATTCCTAACAGAATTGAGGCTCTATATAAAGGTACTTGCACTGCAATTTTGGAGAGTTCCTTGGATTGATGTAGGTTGTGTTTCGACTCTTCCAGAATCTCTAAAGTTGAGAACTCGGGTTTGATGCGGTGTTTCGCAAGTATACGAATGCGTCAGAGTAATATAAAAGATTGTCGAATCCACAGAGACCAAGTGTCAATCTATCGTTATCTATTGTTATGGTGTTTATCAAAGGCAATCAAAATAAGTGTTTTTGGAGTGTGCAATGAAAAGTAAAGTGTTGAATAAAGATTAATTAATAAAGACAGGGTCGAATGTCATTCACGTAATCAATTAATAATCCAAGTACTTGCTAATAGAGTTACTTATGGGCAGTGTTTCCTACTTTGAAAAGAACTAATTTAACAGGAACTGTCGCTTTCGCGTATTCAGAACCGAGTTGTACTCCCTAATCAAACCCTCTTATTGTCACTTATAAAAAGGCGCGCATTGCGTTAGAGTAGTAAACCTATTTTTAAGAAATATAGTATCTTGACTAAGTTGAAAAGTATTATAACCTGGATTTCTTAACCAAAAGAGGTTCTTACGAACCAGACTCTAAACTTATAAACGCATCCAAAAATAGTTTTAAAATCTCTTTTCTTCTTAACGTTAAAATCTCCTAATGAACTAAACAAAGCGTTTTCGCTGTTTTTGAAATAGTTAAAAACAATTAAGTTTAAAAAGATGTTGGACGGCTTTCGATCTTACCCAACGGAATTGAAGTGCGGGAAAACTTAAGTTGAAAGTTAAAATAGCCCTTAAGTGCTTCTACGAACAATTGTATGGATTATCGGTTCAATTACGATTCTTATATTCTAACCTTATAGATTGAGTTAGACATGGTAAAGTAAAAGTGCATTAAAGTAAATAAAAGTAGTGCGAGTGCGGAAAGTAAATAAAATTAGTGCGAGTGCGAGGAAATAAATAATTTAAAGCGAGTGCGAGGAAATAAATAAAAGTAAAGCGAGTGCGAGGAAATAAATAATTTAAAGCGAGTGCGAGGAAATAAATAATTTAAAGCGAGTGCGAGGAAATAAATAAAAGTAAAGCGAGTGCGGGAAATAAATAAAGTAAAGACAAGTAATAAAAACCTGCTCCAATCGGAGGGTTGAGTAAATTGCAATGTGGAAATGAAAATGGCAGCAGGATTAACTTCCTTCCAAAGTGCTCCAAACTCAATTACAGACTCTATCACATACTCGATTACACAATTGTGGTAACACTCCAATGCGAAGCGATTACCACTTTATAATACTGAATATATGCCTAAGTGAAACAAAGTTGCTCTGAGTTTGCCTCTGCTCTAAGTTTGGATGATTGTAAAAGTGAATTCGAGTTTCTATTTATAAGCAAGTAAAAAGATGGAAATGACTTGGATGCCCTTCAACTTGAAAATGGGAGGGAAACTATTTTCCTCTTGTGGCGCCCGCCACAAGGCCAAAGTGAGGCGCCTTAGTGGAGGTAGTGGGGAACATGGGAGTTGAGGGAAGTTGAGCTTGGACACGTCATGGCAGGGTTTGTGGCGCCAGCCATGGGGTAGGCCACAAGTACAAAATGCTGAATTTTAGGGTTTTTGGCTCTTTTTCGCTCCTTTTCTCGATCGGGGCTCCGATTAAAGTAAAAACCTGAAAACAAAGGAAAACATATCAATAACACAACAAAATAACATTAAAACAACTAGAATGCATGTGAAATCGGAGTTGAAAATACGGTAAATTTCAGTGTTATCAAACTCTCCCACACTTAAACCTTTGCTTGTCCTCAAGCAAAACATTAAAAAGCTCATAAAAGAAAATTTGTGTAAACGAGTGCTTCAGGTAAAAATTCCAAGTTCAAGTCGGGATGCAGTGGTAGGTACTAACTGAGTGAACTAAGGGTATCATGATGACACTAATCCGCAAATACAGACATAAACTTCATTCCTATATTAACCAACCCATATTATCTCACAATACCTAGGCCTGCCTCTTCATCTCTTTTTGTGTCCTTTTGATTCAGGCGCAATCACATTAAGCCCGTTATCAGAACATGCTTCGTAGTAGAGTGGCCTGTTAGTGATTATGATCTGAGCATGGGGTTTCTGGCACATAAACACGTGTAAACCCTTTTATTGGACCCAACTGTAGTTGTGGGGGATCGGATCGTAATCCGCCCTACCGAGTTCAGTGCCAGATACCTCTGAACCAACTAATAGTGGGTAAGTTTTTTCTTTTTTCTTTTTATTTTTATTTTTCTTTTTGTAGCCATTTTTTACCAATCTTTGATTTAAATGACTTTGTGAGGGTCACCTATACCGGAGTTTCCTTTTTGCTTTCTTTTATTTTTTTGTTTTTATGGATCATTCACTTATTTGCATCGGTCCCCTACGTAGAGGATGCGTAGGCGGGAGCTGACTGCTAGGATAAACTACTGAGGACTTATACGGAAATGATGATTAAGGCCATGGTATATGGGGTTTCGGGAATGATTCCTATATTTACGAAGCTTATGATGCTAAAATAGTACTGATGTTTCGCAAAGTTCTCCCAAGTCACCGCATCCTTACTCAAAACATGTCTTTAAAACCTGAAAACTTTCGAAATAACACTATTTTCTTTTGCAAAAAAAAAAATCGGTGGGGCTAAAGGTATGGGGAGGTAGGATTGTACTAAAGATCTACTATATTTGGTGACTCGTCAAACTCATGCATCATACTAAAAAGCAAAATAAACAACTAAAAGGAAATAACAATAAAAATAAACTATCTAAAAACAGCAAAGAAAAAATGATAAAGGAAAAACGAGAAAAGCAATAAAGAAAAGACGATAGAGTCTCCTCCCACACTTAAATCGAACATTGTCCCCAATGTTTCGAAATAAGATAAGGGAAGAGTTACCTAACAACCTATTGCTGACCACTGGTGCCCTCGCCATCCTGAGGTGGACGACGGGATCGGGTACGACGACGGTCTCTCTGATCCATCCTCGCCTGCAGGGCATCCTGAGCGGTCCTCACCTCTCGAAGGTTACCCATAATGGAACCTTGAGTGGCTTCAATGAGTGCCATGTGTCTCTGGTGGTAGGGTTGCTGACGGGCTTGTGTATCTATGATCGTTTGCAGGGACTGTAGAACAGTATCGTATGACCTGTCTGTCCTCCGCTGCGACTCTTGCATGAAGCGCATGTTATCCGCCATTTGCTGCTGGATGGTAGAGAGTAGGTCATCACGCCTTTGCTCTCTGGCCATGTGGTCACGCCATATCTCCTCTGTAATATAGAAGCCAGGAGTGGTACCTGCAGAAGAAGAAGATGGTACGGTGTGTGGTGGTGAAGGATGATGGGGGGACACATGGGGTACGGAAGATCTCTCTCTCCGATCATATTCATCATCAGTGTCATGTCCCACCTCATCAGGAATGTTAGGAGGAAGAGGACCCAAAACAGGTGGAGCATCTAAAGCGTAGGTCCAATTCCTTTCATCTCGTACATCTGTACGTCTAGTGCACGGTAAAACAACAGACGGGATGGCTACACCATGAACCATAAGCATATAGCCTCCTTCTCTCCTCGACCGGCACAATTTCATGTCTCTTAGAAATTTTAGGTTAATTGTGCGAGGAGGTAAGGGGTTTAGGGTAGCCATCTCATCATTCAGGTTAAGCGCCCGAGCAATAGATGTAATCAATCCACCAAAAGAAATCGGTCCCGCTTTATTCAAAGTTAAAGTCATATGAGCAAGCATGAACGGAACCGAATTAATACGTCTATTTGTGAGGCTTCCTTGTAAAAATAGAAGCTCTCTAGCATTAACCTTATTTGGATTCTCCCGACCAAAAATAATGCATGCCAACAGATATCTAAAAACTCTGATGGCCGGGTTATGGATAGTTGAGGCAAGAACTCCTTCAAAAGAGTTTATGGAAGTGTTTGATAGACGCTCCCAAAAGGAAAATACCTCAACAGACCATTCAGAATCCAAAGGGGCCTCACAAATAGCACCGTCCCCATGAGGGATTCCTAACAAGCTGGCTAGTTCGTCGATACTGAATTGGTATTCAACAACAAACATTCTAAATTTGACAGTACCAATTGTGCTAGCAATGTTAGGGTTGACAATATAAATTAAGGAACTCAAAAATTCAATTGTCAACCGCTCATAGGTAGGTTCTTTATTGGAAAAGAAATTATGCAAACCTAAATTATCTAATAAATGAAATATGCTATGATAGATACCTAAAGTGTAGAGATAGTTTTCGTCAACATACCTTGTCGGGAGGATTTCCCGTTTTTTCAACCGTTCAATAATTTTTCTTTGTCTATCCCCCGATTTCCCTCCTCGAAGAATGAATCCGTTAAAATCCATTTGACTGCTCTTGAAAAGTGATGAAGAAGATGAAGTGGTTTGTGAAAAGGTTGGATTTTTACAAAATCCGACGGATGAAATCGAAAATTGAAATTGGAATAATGATTTGTGTGGTGTGGTGGTTAGAAAAGTATGAGCTTTTTGTGGGTTCAAGGATGTTTTTCCAAGGTGAAAAAATGGGTTTGGAAGGTTGTAAGTTGTAAAAATGGTGAAGAAAGGGGTTCTGCCCCGACCTTTTACAGACGCTGTGGCGGGCGCCACAGGGTCTATGGCGGGCGCTACAAGGAAAAATCTGGCTGGGCCGGATTTTGGTCCTTTCGCTTGGGCTTCTCTTGTCTTTTGGCTTTGAGGGGTCCGGATAGCATTTGTCTTGTGATTTTCCTAGCATCTTTGACTTGCATAATTTTATAAAGGTAAAAATAAAAGATAAAAATAAAAATAAAAACAAAAATCAAATATTAGACTAATAAATAAATAAATAACTGAAAAATTAAAATGCAAATAAAATAAACATAGAACATATATAGATAAAAATAGAAATACTAATGTATAGATTTTATGTAATATTCCAAATGCGATAATATAAGATGAGTTATGTAAATACGAGAAATATAAAAAGGAGATAAGATAAGATTAAATGGTGAGATCATATAGTGGGGATGTCATCTTCCTGAGAGGAACCACGGAGCATGGCTACTTCTTGCTTGAGCTCTGCGATCTCCTGATATAGACAGTCGGTTTTGGTAGCATGGGTGAGATCAGACACTCCCATTTGTAAAGTGAGGTCTGCCACCTCCTGTCTAAGCGCTGCGATCTCTCTACGACACTCAGCAATCTGAGTGCGGATGTCGGGTGTCTGCAATAAAAGATTATTAGAGAAAACAGTGATTCTGGGAGATGGTGGTGTAGGCGTGTATTCAGCAATGGGTGGTGATCTCGGTTCCTCAATGGTATCTCCCTGGCCCTCTAGAGCATAACTCCAATTCGTTGGATCATGCACACTGGTCATCATAGGATCTGGCAGTGTGAAATAGTGAATAGCCTCGCTGTCGACTAGCAGTCGGAACTGACATGGGTGGAAAGAGGCTTTCCTCATCAATCCTCTGGTCAAACAGAAATCGATGTCCATGGTAGTGTACCCACAGTAGGTCCGAAGATGTAACAGCTTTCGAGACAGACCTAAAGCGACAGCAATCTGCGTGATGATTCCCACAACATGGATGACTCCTTCGGTAGATCTGGAGATACCGCTGAGACTGTATAACAAGAAGTTCCCACATGCGACTGGGCGAGACTGGGATGCACAAAATAACAGGAAGATCTCCTCTTCACTCAGTAGTGTCTCTGCATCCGGCCTTCCCAGGAAGGAATGTGCTAATATCATCTGAAAGTATCTGAAGGCGGGGTTATGTATGACATGAGACAGCTGCATAGATGGATCCTGGCTGCCGCCACCTGATATATCACTCCAAAACTTCTAAACCTCCTTACCCAGGAAATATCCCATAGGTGTCTCCGGGATAGCATCAGGAGTGGTCTGGAAACCCAATAAGTCGTCGAACTCTTTCTGGCTGAAGGAGTACTCAACTTCGAAAAGCCTGAAAGCAGCATTCCCATCTGGTCCAGAATATGGGTCATAAGTCGAATGAACTCAGGAACTCCAATGTCAGGTTCTTGTAGGTGTTACTCAAGTCATCAGCAAACTCGTCCCAGTGAAGCTGGTGGCTAAGGAATCAGATACTTGGCTCGATACCCAGTGCCTCCATACAGTGCTGATCAGGATAACGTGTGGGTGCCATAGGGCGCTGATACAAAGCAATGTAGCGCTCCCTCTGAGCATTATCTCTATAGGCCACGTGCACGTCATCGAAATCCTGCATCCTGTAAAACTTAAGAAAGTGATCCTGAAAATACAAACCATTCAAATCTTAGTCTCAATGCAAAATATGATAAAAATAAAATAAAAGAAAAATAAAATTAAATAAATGCGAAAAAGTAAAATGAAAGAAAAACCATGGGTTGCCTCCCACGCAGCGCTTGCTTAACGTCATTAGCTTGACGATTAGAATTTATACACCTGTAGTAGTAGGAATCGGTGGATCAATCAGGGTGTGGCTCGAGTAGTATGCTGGAATGTCTCCTTCTTCGTAGAGCTTCAGTCTTTGTCCATTTACGATGAATGGACTACAGGTATCGTTCTTGATTTCTACGGCTCCGGATCTTAGAATCTTTGATACTTCGAAAGGACCGGTCCATCTTGAACGTAGCTTTCCAGGGAAGAGTCGTAACCTAGAGTTAAAAAGGAGAACAAGATCGCCTATATTGAAGTTTTTCTTTACTATTCTTGTGTCGTGATAGGCTTTTGTCCTCTCTTTATATATTTTTGCATTCTCGTAGGCCGATTGCCTAAGTTCTTCTAATTTATGAATGTCTAGGGTACGCTTTTCTCCAGCTGCTAGGTAGTCTAAATTCAAAGTTTTAATGGCCCAATAGGCCTTATGCTCTAATTCAAAAGGTATGTGACAAGATTTTCCATAGACTAGTTGATAAGGAGTAGTTCCTATAGGGGTTTTGAAAGCGGTTTTGTAGGCCCATAATGCTTCTTGAAGATTCTGAGACCAGTCTCTCCTAGAAATAGAAACAGTTTTCTCTAGGATTTGTTTTATCTCCCTATTAGATACTTCTACTTGGCCACTAGTCTGTGGGTGGTATGGTGTTGCTAACTCCATATTTTCTTAAAAGTTTGTCAAATATTCTCGATATAAAGTGTGATCCTCCATCGCTTATGACTAAACGTGGTGTTCCAAATCTAGGGAATATATAGTTTTTAAATAGTTTGATTACTACCCTAGTGTCGTTTGTGGGTGCAGCTATAGCTTCAATCCACTTAGACATATAGTCTACAACTACTAAGATATACCTGTTTCCTAAGGATGGTGGAAAAGGTCCCATGAAATCTATACCCCATACGTCAAAGAGTTCTACTTCCTGAATGTTTCTTAGAGGCATTTCATCACGTCTTGAAATGTTTCCAGTGCGTTGGCATCTATCACATTTGACAATGCAAGCATAGACATCACGCCACATGGTAGGCAAGAATAGGCCAGCTTGAAGAATCTTGGCGTATGTCTTAGAGGTGCTCGCATGTCCACCATAAGGTGCGGAATGACAATGCTCGATAATACTATTTACCTCTTCTTCTGGAATGCAACGGTGAAAAATGCCATCTTTACCCTTTTTGAAAAGGAGCGGTTCGTCCCAATAGAAGTTTCTCACATCGTGGAAGAATTTCTTCTTGCGGTGGTAGTCAAGATCAGGGGGTACTATATCAGCAGCTAGGTAATTAACGAAATCTGCGTACCAGGGTACGTTACTTATTGCTAAGGAATTTTGGGGGTGCTCATAAGGATCTAGGTTATTATCTTCAATGGTTTCTACTCTAGCTATCAGTCTATCATAGGCGAAATCATCATTTATGGGTACTAGTTCAGGTTTTAGATGTTCTAGCCTAGAAAGGTGATCGGCTACTACATTTTCAGTGCCTTTTTTATCTCTTATATCTAAATCGAACTCTTGTAGTAATAGAATCCATCGGAGTAACCTGGGCTTGGCATCTTTTTTACTTAATAGGTAACGAATGACAGCATGATCGGTGTAAACTATAATTTTTGCTCCTACTAGATAAGATCTAAATTTGTCTATAGCGAATACTACAGCGAGTAATTCTTTTTCAGTTGTTGCGTAGTTAAGTTAGGCAGCATCTAGGGTTCTACTGGCATAATAAATGGCATGTAATTTTTTATCTTTCCTTTGTCCTAGAACGGCTCCAACTGCGTAATCACTAGCATCGCGCATTATCTCAAAAGGTTCCGACTAATCAGGTGGTTTCATAATGGGTGCCGATACTAACGCTTGCTTTAAAAGATTAAATGCGTCATTACATTTTTCATCGAAAATGAATTCAGCATCTTTCATTAAAAGTCCAGTTAAAGGTTTGGTGATTTTGGAGAAGTCCTTAATGAAACGCCGGTAGAATCCAGCGTGTCCAAGAAAGCTTTGAACTTCTCTTATGTTTTTTTGGTGGTTTTAGGTTTTCTATAACTTCTATTTTAGCTTTATCTACCTCTCTACCTTTTTCGGAAACTATATGTCCTAAAACTATTCCTTCGGTCACCATGAAATGACACTTTTCCCAGTTTAGCACGAGGTTTACCTCCACGCATCTCTCCAGGATTTTCTCAAGGTTAGCAAGACAATTGTGGAAATCAAATCCGCAAACCGAGAAATCGTCCATAAACACTTCCATGATACCATCTAGGTAATCTGCAAAGATTGACATCATGCAGCGTTGAAAAGTAGCTGGGGCATTACAGAGGCCGAATGACATTTGTCTGTAGGCAAAAGTTCCATAAGGGCATGTAAAGGTAGTTTTTTCTTGATCTTCGGGGTGGATAGGTATTTGGAAGAATCCAGAGTATCCATCTAGATAGCAGAAGTAAGAGTGTCTGGCTAGACGCTCCAACATCTGGTCTATAAATGGTAAAGGGAAATGGTCCTTCCTAGTTGCTTTATTTAATTTTCTATAATCTATACACATCCGCCATCCTCCTTCTAAACATTTTGTTACATGTTCGCCTTTATCGTTTTGCACGACTGTGATGCCTCCCTTTTTAGGTACTACATGCACAGGGCTCACCCACTTACTATCCGAGATCTGGTAGATGATACCTGCCTCAAGTAACTTAAGAACTTCCTTTTTAACGACATCACTCATTATAGGGTTTATTCTTCTCTGATGTTCCCTAGAGGGTTTTGAATCTTCTTCGAGCGAAATCCGATGCATGCATACGGATGGGCTTATACCTTTCAGGTCAGAGATATTATATCCTAAGGCTGAGGGATATCTTCGTAAAACGTCTAAAAGTTGGTTCGTTTCCTCTTGGCTCAAGGTAGCACTAACTATAACTGGACGGTTCATCTTTTCATCGAGGAACTCATATCTCAGGTTCTTAGGTAGTTCCTTAAGTTCTAAGGTTGGTTTCTTAGGGCATGGCATAGGATCTGGGGTAAGGGATAAACATTCGTAAAGGTTATCATCGATGTAGGGTTTCTTAAAGTCATCATCTTCCCTTATGAGAGTTGATGGTAACTTGATTGTTTTTATAATTTCTTTTTGTTCTAATTCTCTAACAAATTCATCAATGATATCTAAGGCATAACATGAATCTCCCATCACAGGTGTCATAAGAAATTTCGAAAGTATAAATTCTATTTTCTCGTCACCTACTTCAAATGTCAACTTTCCTTTCTTGACATCTATTATGGCTCTTGCAGTCGATAAGAACGGCCTACCTAGAAGGATTGGTATATCATTGTCCTCTTTGATGTCCATGACAAAAAAATCAGTAGGGATAAATAACTGACCTATCCTAACAGGAACATCTTCTAAAATGCCTATCGGATATTTAACAGATCTATCGACTAACTGAAGTGACATCTTAGTGGGTTGTAATTCTCCTAAGTTTAACCTCTCACAAACTGCTAAAGGCATTAAGCTCGCACTAGCTCCTAAGTCTAGAAAAGCTTTTTCGATGACATGATTACCCAAAAGGCAAGGAATGGAGAAATTTCCAGGATCTTTATCTTTCTTTGCTAATTTGTCCTCGGAAATAGCATTACATTCCAAAGGCTTCGTATTGTCAAGTCTACGTTTGTTGGTAAGGATGTCTTTGAGAAACTTTGCATAAGAAGGTATTTGGGTGATGGCTTCTGTGAAAGGGATTTCTACATGAAGTTTTTCTATAACTTTAATAAATTTTTGATACTGTTTATTTATTTGGGTTTGTTTGAGTCTTTGCGGATATGGTATAGGTGGTTTATATGGCGGGGGTGGTACGTAAGTTTTATATTTAGGCTCTTCTCCTTTCTCTCGACCTTCCTGGTTTTCAGATTCCTCTGGTTCCTTTACTTCGTCCGTGGGTTTGGTACATTCCTTAGAAGTTTCGGGTTCACTCAATCTAGGGTTTGGTGGCTCATCATTAGCGTTCCCACTTCGTAGGGTAATGGCATTGGCTTGTCCTCTCGGATTTTGTTGAGGTTGTCTAGGAAATTATCCTCCAGGTGTAGTCTGAGGGGCTTGGTTTAAAGTTACCTGAGAGATCTGGGTTTCAAGCATCTTAGTATGAGTAACTATTTGGTCAACCTTGGTTCCTAACTGAGTAATCAATTCGTTAACATGAATGTTTTGGTTCATGAACTCCTTGTTTTGTTGGGTTTGAGCGGTGATAAAACTTTCCATAATTTTCTCAAGGCTCGGCTTTGGTGGCACAGGTTGCATAGGTTGATTTGATCTAGGGGCTTGATAACTAGGTCTCGGAGGTGCATTATTTTGGATTGGGTTATTATTTTTATAGGAGAAGTTCGGATGATTCCTCCATCCAGGGTTATAGGTATTCGAGTATGGGTTCCCTTGGGTATAGTTCACTTGCTCGGAGTGGGTTTCGTTTAATAGACTGCATTCTGCATATTAGTGTCCTTTGGTTCCACATATCTCACAATCCGAAGAAACTGCTGCTACAATATTCGGGTTTATGCACATATGCTCGACCTTAAGGGCTAATGCATCCATTTTAGCTTGTATCATGTCTATAGAACTTAGTTCATGCACTCCTCCTTGGGCTTCCTTCTTCTCAATTGTCGCTTGTTCGACTCCCCATGATTGATGGTTTTGAGCCATATCTTCGATGAGGGCACTAGCTTCAGGATAAGGTTTGTTCATCAGAGCACCGCCTGCGGAAGCGTCGATGGTCATCTTTGTGTTATAATGAAGTCCATTATAGAAGGTTTGAATGATTAACCAATTTTATAAGCCATGATGTGGGCATGCTCGTAACAACTCTTTATATCTCTCCCAAGCTTCGAACAACGATTCTCCTTGGTTTTGGGTAAATCTAGTTATATGGTTTCGAAGAACGGCGGTCTTACTCGGGGGAAAATATCTAGCAAGAAAAACTCTTCTAAGGTTATCCCAAGTCGTAATGGAATTGGGTGGAAGGGAATCTAACCATGATAGGGCTTTATCTCTGAGGGAAAAAGGAAATAATCTTAAACGTATTGCCTCAGGAGAAGCTCCATTAGTTTTAAAAGTGTCTGCTAATTGAAGAAATATTTTTAAATGTTGGTTTGGGTTCTCAGTAGCGAGACCTGCGAATTGTCTCTGTTGCACTAGTTGCAACAGGGATGGTTTAAGTTCAAAATTATTAGCTGGGATGGTTGGGTTTACTATACTAGAACTAGGTTCTTCATTAGATGGTTGAGAGAAATCCTTAAGAGGTCTTTGGTTTTGATCTTCGGCCATAGCTCTCTTAATTCTATGAAAGAATAAACGTGCGCGAGCGTAACGTTTAGGTTCCGCCAGAGGGTATACTAAGCTTAAACTTCCGGTGCTGCGAGTTCTTCGCATTGACCGGCGGGAAATAGCCTAAGTCTAAACGATATAACAACAGGAAAATGAAATTTGACGAAATTGGTCCCCGGCAACGGCGCCAAAAACTTGATGCGGTGTTTCGCAAGTATACGAACGCGTCAGAGTAATATAAAAGATTGTCGAATCCACAGAGACCAAGTGTCAATCTATCGTTATCTATTGTTATGGTGTTTATCAAAGGCAGTCAAAATAAGTGTTTTTGGAGTGTGCAATGAAAAGTAAAGTGTTGAATAAAGATTAATTAATAAAGACAGGGTCGAATGTAATTCACGTAATCAATTAATAATCCAAGTACTTGCTAATAGAGTTACTTATGGGCAGTGTTTCCTACTTTGAAAAGAACTAATTTAACAGGAATTGTCGCTTTCGCGTATTCAGAACCGAGTTGTACTCCCTAATCAAACCCTCTTATTGTCACTTATAAAAAGGTGCGCATTGCGTTAGAGTAGTAAACCTATTTTTAAGAAATATAGTATCTTGACTAAGTTGAAAAGTATTATAACCTGGATTTCTTAACCAAAAGAGGTTCTTACGAACCAGACTCTAAACTTATAAACGCGTCCGAAAATAGTTTTAAAATCTCTTTTCTTCTTAACGTTAAAATCTCCTAATGAACTAAACAAAGCGTTTTCGCTGTTTTTGAAATAGTTAAAAACAATTAAGTTTAAAAAGGCGTTGGACGGCTTTCGATCTTACCCAACGGAATTGAAGTGCGGGAAAACTTAAGTTGAAAGTTAAAATAGCCCTTAAGTGCTTCTACGAACAATTGTATGGATTATCGGTTCAATTACGATTCTTACATTCTAACCTTATAGATTTAGTTAGACATGGTAAAGTAAAAGTGCATTAAAGTAAATAAAAGTAGTGCGAGTGCGGAAAGTAAATAAAAGTAGTGTGAGTGCGAGGAAATAAATAATTTAAAGTGAGTGCGAGGAAATAAATAAAAGTAAAGCGAGTGCGAGGAAATAAATAATTTAAAGCGAGTGCGAGGAAATAAATAATTTAAAGCGAATGCGAGGAAATAAATAAAAGTAAAGCGAGTGCGGGAAATAAATAAAGTAAAGACAAGTAATAAAAACCTGCTCCAATCGGAGGGTTGAGTAAATTGCAATGCGGAAATGAAAATGGCGGCAGGATTAACTTCCTTCCAAAGTGCTCCAAACTCGATTACAGACTCTATCACAGACTCGATTACACAATTGTGGTAACACTCCAATGCGAAGCGATTACCACTTTATAATACTGAATATATGCCTAAGTGAAACAAAGTTGCTCTGAGTTTGCCTCTGCTCTAAGTTTGGATGATTGTAAAAGTGAATTCGAGTTTCTATTTATAATCAAGTAAAAAGATGGAAATGACTTGGATGCCCTTCAACTTGAAAATGGGAGAGAAACTATTTTCCTCTTGTGTCGCCCGCCACAAGGCCATGGCGCCCGCCACAAGGCCAAAGTGAGGCGCCTTAGTGGAGGTAGTGGGGAACGTGGTAGTTGAGGGAAGTTGAGCTTGGACACGTCATGGCAGGGTCTGTGGCGCCAGCCATGGGGTAGGCCACAAGTACAAAATGCTGAATTTTAGGGTTTTTGGCTCTTTTTTGCTCCTTTTCTCGATCGGGGCTCCGATTAAAGTAAAAACTTGAAAACAAAGGAAAACATAGCAATAACACAACAAAATAATATTAAAACAACTAGAATGCATGTGAAATCGGAGTCGAAAATACGGTAAATTTCAGTGTTATCAGGGTTCATTCATTAACACTCGCTTCAACCTTCTCAAACACTCTAGTTTATCATACAAGACACATAGCTCAGAAGAATTAAAGAGAACAGAAGAAGGAGCACGAAGAGAAATGGACAAGTACCTAATATGTTGAGTTTTTTCGCTGCAATCTGGGATTCGTCTCGGGTTTTTTGTTGCGTTTTTGTTTCAATTCCAATCTAACTCTTCAAGATTATATGTGTAATGCCTCATACTGCTTTCAGGATTATCGACTGACCCCACAAACCAACAGGAGTCTTTTCAGCATGTTTTGACCTAACTCACACGCTTTCCAGGAAACTTCTTAGAAGGTCACCTATCCAAATACTACTCCAAGTCAAGCACACTTAACTGTGGAGTTCTTATCTGTTGGACTACCAAAAAGAAGATGCATCTTGTTGGTATAGGTAGTACCAATTAATCCTTATAAGTCTTCCTTCAACCATGCAGTATAGTACTTGCACAACCTTTGGATCCCTCTCATTATGATGCGAATTCGGTTTTCCCCTAGAAGCTGCTAGGAGTGTCTCATTGTCATGCCTCGTGCATCGACAACCACTCCCTCGCCCTCGGGTGTTACATGTAACCACTCTCCGCCCTCTCCGGCCTCAGGTGTTACAATATGCAATTAGGATATTGGTTGATGGAATTCGTAACTCAAAGCGGTGGATCGGTGAATCAACAATGTGAATCCTCGAGGCCACGAGTTCGAACTCTAAACACGATATTGACTTCTTGCCTAAGCACTCATTTTCATCCGCTCTGAATTATAAACATGTTCGACTTTGGCTTAATCTCAGCCTTCTGTTTTCTTGCGTGGGGACTGTGCAGATGAGAAAGATGATGGAAATCGATGAGGCAACGGTGATGAAATGAATCTCTCCATGAGTTGAAGTGTTCCTTGCCCCAGATCCGTGAGAGTCTGAAGTTATATTTGGTTGCGCAAAGCTTGGGCTTGAGGCCCAAGCCATTCAACTCATAACCCACACATATGCTCTACACCACCCCTGAACTGGATCCACTGCCTGGGCCTTAGAACCCAGGCCCAGACAAATCCTTCTTTGGCTTTTCACACCTCCCGTTGGATCTACACACCCTCACTACATTGCCTTATTGGGTTGGGCCTTCACACCCAGGTTCCAACAAACTCACCCTGTACAGGGCCTGAGTTTCTATTCTGAATTGGGACCATGGTTGGACTTAAGTGTGGTTTATCCCTTTATTTTTGTTCATTTGATTCCAATTTTTTTAGGTAGATTCGTATATGGATTGCTTGATTAATTTTTGTATCTTAGGGTTAGTTTTAATTGATTTTAGAAATTAAGTAGGTTATGATTAGAGTTAATTGATCAATTAAGTTTTAGAATCAAATTTAAAATGATTTTAGTGACCTTATCTATATATATTCACATGTATGCCATACCGTTGAGATCTTATGCTTCCTTCAAATATTTCAAGTTAGTTCTAATGGACGTGAAAAATGTGTTCCTTAATGGCTATATTAATGAGGAAATGTATGTGGCTCAACATCTCGATTTTGAAAATCACGAGTATCTTAATCATGTTTTCAAACAAAAACGAGTTTTGCATGGTATCAAACAAGGACCTAGGGCTTAGTATGACCGACTTAGTAGGTTTTTGATTGATCAAGGATACTCTAGGGGAAAGGTAGATACTACATTTTTCATTAAGCATCAAGGAAATAATACTCTTCTAGTTCAATTTTATGTCGATGATGTCATTTTTGGTTCCACTAAATTGCAACTTGTCAAGGAGGTTTCTAAGCTTATGCAGAGTGATTTTGAGATTAGTCTCATGGGGGAGTTGAATTACTTCCATGGGCTTCAAATCAAGCAACTCAATTAAGGGATATTCATGTGTCAAACCAAATATTGTAACAAATTACTAAAGATACTTGGTATGGAAGATGTCAAATCAATTCACACTCAAATGCCTACAAATGGAAACTTGGAAAGAAATGAAAATGGTAAGGATGTTGATGTCAAGAAGTATAGAGGTATGATTGGTTCTCTTCTATATCTTACTGCATCTAGGCTGGACATTATGTTTTGTGTATGTATGTGTGCATGTTATCAATCGGCTTCTAAGGAATCTCATTTAAAATACGTAAAACACATTCTTAGATATCTTCATGATACTTCTAAGTATGGGCTTTGGTATTCTAAGGGAAGAAATTGTAATTTGGTTGGTTATACTGATTCTGATTTTTCCATTCACAATTGGATAGAAAGATTACTAGTCGAACTTGCCACGTGTTCTCAAATTCCTTAGTAGGTTTCCACGACAAGAAACAGGTTTCTTTTGCTTTGTTAACTGCCGGGGCGAAATACGTAGCAACCGGTAGTTATTATGCTCAAATTTTGTGGCTTAAACAACAACTAATTGATTTTGATATTAAACTACAATGTATTCATATTATGTGCAACAACACTAGTGCTATTAATCTAACCAAAAATCTGGTGTTACATTCTCGCACTAAGCATATTGAGATCTGTCACCACTTCCTATGTGACCATGTTGAGAAATGAGACGTCGTATTTGAGCATGTTGATGGAAAAAATCAACTTGCGGATATCTTTACAAAACCTCTTGTGACTGAACCATTTTTCAACATTCAAAGGGAATTAGGGATATTTGATATCTCAAATCTTGCCTAAATATGATTTGTTGCATGTACTTTATATACTTTTGCTCTAACTTTCCTTGGAAGTCCATTCACATAAGAGTGTATCCTTTATCAATTCATAAGAGAGGTAATATTGTTCCATTTTCCTTTTCTTTTTGAAAGTAAGCTTTTACTTTTGCATGTTGTTTATGTTCCAAATGATTGATATTCTTGATGTATGAAATAATACATGAATATTCACTTATAAAAATTTCCATTGATGTATGTCAATTTATATGATTACAGTGACTTTATGCTAGTCCTTCTTCATGCTTGAAATATGTTCTTGGTGCATTGGATTGTCATCTATTCCGGCATGGAATATGTTTGAACATGTTATAATGTTAGAAAAATTCTTATTGTGTGTCATTATTATGATAACATCTCTCTTTTTGGTTTGTGTGGTGTTAAATCTATATATCACCTTGCTAAAGCACATGTCTGTGCAGCATTTCGGGAGCACCAAAGGTATATGTCACATAATCGTGCCGCTTTTGTAGCAACTCAAGAGTTTTTGATTACATTGTATCATTCATCTTTCATGTTTGTTGTATATGCTATTTGGCATAAGTTGTCGCAACCAAGTTATATTATTGCTTTAAATGTTGTTATTTATGTTTAGGCATTCTTTTTCAATATGTATATCATTCTATGTGAGTGTTGTGGTATTGATGGTCTTATCTTTGCAAACACCTTTGTGTGTTATATTGGTTTGTGTGTGATACAAGATACTTCTCATGGATTGGTTTGTGTCTTTTCGATGTTGTCAAAGGGGGAGAAGCATGTGTGAGATGAAGTTTGGATGCATACATTCAGGGGGAGCCTTCATAAATACACGAAACACATCGTCTCAAGTTTTTCCATCATAAAAAATGGGGAGTATGTGAGTGCAACTTTCTGTTAGATGTATTTTGTATGATGTCAAAACTAAGATACTTTAGCGTTGATGTATATTGGATAATATCCTCTGATTATCAATGTGCATTTTAGAATTAGGAAGCATAAAAACATTTGAAAATAAGTTTGAAAATGTTTCATGCATCAAAAATAAGTTTTATGGGCAAAAACTTTTCTACATGTTGACACATCTATCTTTCAGGTCGACACATATACTGCATTTTTAAAGCTTGTATCATGTGCTGACTGCATAGGTCGACACATACGATTTTTAGGTCGGCTCATGTACTCCATTTTTAAATCCCATAGCATGTGATGACTGCATAGGTCGATGCATACGATTTTCAGGTCGGTTCATGTACTACATTTCTAAATCCTATAAATTCTATTAGATATGTCGCCTCTACAGTTCAACACATGAGCTTTACAAGTCGACGCATGACCTATACAGGTCGGCACATGCATTGAACATGCCGACTCATGACTTTTACCAGTTAGCTCATGCAACGTATTTTTCCAAAAATTCACAATGTTTTCAAATCTTTTGCATTCCTTTTGCCTCCAAACATGCATACATGTAAATACTTCATACATGCATCATTTCTAGTAAGGTTTCTAAAGAGTAAAACCTATACGAAACCAGGATTTCAAAGAATCTCATCATTTCAACCTTCATTGTATGTATACACACAAACAAACTACACATACTCATTTTTTGGTTGAGTGCCATCTAGAATTAGGGTTGATAACGTCCAATTTAGGATTGGTGAATTGTAAATTGGGTTGAGATCTTTGAGGGTTTCAAATAATAAAATCGAACTTGGGATTTCTTTCAAGATCGATTAGGGATTTGAAGGTTTTGGAAAAGATTACTCAATTTGGATCTGATCGAGTGAAAGCTTTGAAGAACGATGGTTTCTTGCAAAGGAGTAGCGTGGGACGGTGAATCATATTGGTAAATCCTAGGTTACAACAATTGTGCAATTTGGATTCGATCGAGTGAAAGCTTTGAAGAAAAACGCGTTTGTTACAAAGGATTAGCGTGAGACAGTGAATCAAATTGGCATTGTTGGGTTACTTGATCAAGTTTGATCAAGGGAAAAGAAAGTGTCGGAATCAACATCAAACTTAGGGTTTTTAGGGTTGGATTGCTACATTTCTCTTGTATATGCTTTTTGTGAAGTAAGGTTAATTTTATTATCTCAATTCGAGTTCGAATTGAGGGCAGACATACCCATAGCGGGGTCGATTAGGGAACTACCTAAACAAATCCTTGTGTACTCTCTCTCTATCTCTCTTTTATTTTCCGTTTGCCAATTATTGATTTTATCGATCGTGCAATCAATTTGTTTGAATAATATTTTTGGTCGCATTTTGAAATTGGTGTTGTTGAGTTGATCTCAATCCTTTAGATTGTGATTGGATTTTAAGATCACCAAAACCGTATTAAATTACAAACAATATCAATTGCACACTAGGTGTTCGATAATTTGTCACAATAAATTTTTTATGTGAATTATCATTGGAAGTAGACTATCCTTGTTGTTTTGCATTCAATTGATTGTGATTAAATGTGTTTGGTCAATTTGTAATTCATTATCATACTGTGATTACAATTTCGCATATCCGAGCTTTTTGACAACAGATTCGGTTAGACGATTTGATCCGGGATACTTCCGCTTGCTTCAGCCCCTCATAAAATTTTTAAAACTATTTTTTTCAAAGTTCTTAACTAGCGATCTATTCATCTCCCTCTAGATCTAAGTCTATTGCCTAACAACATGTATACTATGACCATATTCAATTATAAAGTCAAAGTATACATATTTACGCGTAAAAATGTCTAAAATTTACAATAAATACATGTGGTTTAGAAAGAAAAGTATGATGACCATGATATTCCATGTTAGGCGTAGACGTAGATTCGAGGTCGACATACATGTTTTTCTCAAAGAATATTTTACTCTTACACAATTAAGGACTCAAATAAGAGATATGAGCTATAATGACAACTAAAGGCGAGAAAAATACAATAAATAATGAGTTTGAATTGTGTTGAGTTTTTGAAAGCTTTTTTTATAATCTAATAAGAGAGGGATTAAATGTTGAACTTAATGAGAGTAATGAGATATTCACACATCAATTTCATCCCGGTTCATCCCGTTAACCAGGAGTTACATCTTATCTCTATACAATGAGATAGTTTAATTATAATCAATCCATATTACAAACAATTACTAAGATAAACTAGACCTACATTCACATGCCTCACACTAAAAGACTTCTTTGCCTCACATAGAACTTCCTTACCTTAAATTTTTAATAACTTCTTTGCCTCTCACACTAGAGAACTTTAAAAAAATTACAAAGATGTTTATTTACATTAAACACATCGTGGTGAATTCAATAAGCTCATATACAAATTTATAATTTTTTTAAGATAGAATAGTGATTAAAAGGACTTGTGTCTAGGACTTTACTCTTTGCTAATATAACAATGAAATGGAAAGCTTAAAAATGATTCAAAATGTTGTTCGATAATACAATAGTTCACTAGTATAGTCTTTAGCATTCGAGTTTCTTTTATTTATAGATAGGCTTTGGATAGTTTGATTTGTTAATCATTTGTCTTTTCCAATAAGCTAATGTTTGGTATGGTGGTGGTTTGAAAACTATAAGAAGCTTGAATTTCTAGCTTCAGCAAATCACAGTCAAAAGAGCATTAGGACACACGATAAGACAAGTTTGGACACAACCAAACAGACAGTAATTTGTTCGTTAGGTATGGGGTCGTTGAAATTATACTATTTGCTACAATTTTTTTACCTTAAATTCCTTTTACTCGCACATTGTGATATGATTATTGAGAGAATATCTATACTACTTGAATGAATGATGATTCTGCACAATAGGTCATTTGAGATGCATATGCATCTAACTTTTTCTTTTGATATACTATCTCTAATTAACCTTTTATGTTGAAGTAATACAAGTTAAACTTTTTTTATAGTAAAATTCAAGTTATGTTTAAAACCGTAAACTTATTTAATTAATCACTCTCAAATTTCTAATTTATCAAATTGAATTTTCAAGCTCTGATTGTTTGGTCAAATGTGACATCTTATAAATATTTCACGGAAAGTCACTAACATCAATTTTTTGTTTTTGACCAAACTACACATCAAATGGATAGAAGGAGGAAGGGATGAGATAGAAGGAGAATGATATTAAATTAATTTTAAAATAATTTGACTTTAGAATCAATTTGAGATATTAAATTATAAATTCAAATTAATATTTTTTATATTTATAAACGAAGTCATAATAACTATTAGAAATTCATGTAATTGTAAAATTTACAGTTCCAATTTAGGTAACAAAAAAATCTAAATATTTTTGTACTATTTGATATTAAATTTCTTGGATACATACTTTTAAAAAAATATCAATTATAGTTATCGTAAAAAATCACAATATAGATATGGATACAGCGAATGAGGACTAAAAAATAATTTCTATATTTTATTTTAAAATTTATATTTTCTTTTACAATATACATAACAATAATAAAAATTACAATTTTTCTCTACAAATTTTAATATTTTAAAAATATTTAATAATTTTTTCATTGTCAATTTATAATATTTCTCCATTTTTTGCTAACAAAAATATTAAAAACTTTTGTAAAAAAACGTCTGAAACATGATTTCAATATGTGATTAGGACATAATCTTAACACAAAATAATTATACATATAAAAATTACTAGAAAATATACCTCACTAACACAATATTATAACGGTCATTTTTTCACCATAGTCATATCACATATTTTACACGCATGTTTTTTTATTTTATTAAAAAAAAATTATCACGGTCCTTAAAAACAATCATGGTCATAGAATTTGGATGGCAAGCTTTTGATCTCAGCATTAATACTTTTTCGTTTCTCAAAAAAATAAACATGTGTCTCTTCACGTTTATTGTTATTTAAATATTAAAAGTATAACAATTATTGTTGTTTCATTCAACTGTGATTATATGTTCCATATTTTCACTACGGTTGAATTTTGCAACCGTTGTGAAATTATTTTTCACAAAATTAAAACATAACAAGTACTTCATTTCGTTCATAAACAGAAGGGTGCCCTAGCAAACGAGGCAACAACAATAGTACAATCTTCACCATCTTCATTCATATCTAAAAACGGATATCATTTATGGAAATGAAATCGTCATCCTCTTTGAATCATGGTACGTTACCATTCTCTCTCTCTCTCTCTCTCTCTCTCTCTCTCTCTCTCTCTCTCTCTCTCTCTCTCTCTCTCTCTCTCTCTCTCTCCCTCTCTCTCTCTCACTCTCTCTCTCTCTCTCTCTCTCTCTCTCTCTCTCTGGTGCTTCTGAATGTTTATGTTCTTCGCTAGGGTTACTGGTTTATTTTTTTTTAAAGATAAATAATATTAGGATGTTGCGTGTATTGATATTGTCATGTGTATTGTTCATGTAGTCATGTTCATATTTTGTTTAGATTTTGTGAATATGCTTTAGGTTTTGGTGTTGGATATGCATATGCATATAATCATATTAGGATATTATGTGTGTAGCGTTACCATGTCATTCACATTAGTCTTTTGATATAACTTTCAAAATTTGTTATGGATCATAGTTGCATGAAAGTTGATGGTGTATGAGAAAGGTGTTCTTGAATTCGCCGAAAAAATGTTTCCGGAAATAATAGTATATTTTATTGTCCTTGTATTGTTTGCAAGAATATCAAAAAGTAGTCAAAGAAAGAAATATTACATCACCTATGTTATGATGGTATATGTCAAAATTATACATCATGAACGTGGCATGGAGAAGTGGATAATAATCGAAATGTGACGCCACAAATGGATGAAGATATGGATGATCTACTAGAAGATATGATCAGTGATATTGGAGAATCGTCTTATATAAAAGCACATATTTATGATAATTTATATAGCAACAAAGATGCGCCTTTATATAAGGGGTGCACCAGTTTTACACGATTGTTTGTGTTATTAAAATTGTTTAATCTGAAG
Organism: Lathyrus oleraceus; assembly: GCF_024323335.1. Taxonomy (NCBI): domain Eukaryota; kingdom Viridiplantae; phylum Streptophyta; class Magnoliopsida; order Fabales; family Fabaceae; genus Lathyrus; species Lathyrus oleraceus. The sequence goes on along the minus strand of NC_066584.1, from coordinate 81,346,650 downwards.
GCAAAAGATGGATGGTCAAATAAAAGTTTCACAAAATTACTTGATTTGCTGAAACAAATGCTACTAGAAGATAACAATTTGTCGGATCGTTGTTATGAGGCCAAGAAGATATTGTGTCAAATGGGTTTGGAGTATTTCAAAAAGCATGTATGCCATAATGGTTGCATATTATACAAGAAAGAGTATGAAAATTTAGATCAATGTCCATAATATGGTGAATCAAGCTACAAGTTAAAGAACAACAATGGTGATGACAATGATCGTGTTAGTAAGAAGAGTTCTCTTGCTAAAGTGTTATGGTACTTTCCAATAATTTCAAGGTTAAAACGACTTTTTGCTAACGCGAATGACGCAAAGAATATTAGATGGCATGCAGATGAAAAAAAATATGATGGAAACATTCTCCATGTAAATGATTCATTACAATGGGAGAAAATTGATTCATTATTTTTGGATTTTGGCCTTGAGCCAAGTAACCTTAGGCTTGGGCTTGCCACAAATATAATGAATCCCTTTGGTAATCTGAGTACCAACCTTTCCTTGTGGCATGCTCTTCTCACAATTTACAACTTATCTATTTGGTTGTGCATTAAGCGCAAGTATATGATGTTAAGTATGATGATTTCTAGACCAAGACAACATTGAAACTATATAGATGTTTATATAAGTCCATTAATTGAGGATTTAAAACTTCGTAGGATAAAGGTGTTGGCGTTAATGATGCATATTTTGGTGAAAAGTTTAATATGTGTGCAATGCTATTTTGCACAATCAACGACTTTCCTACATATGATAATTTGGATGGATATAGTGTCAAAGGACATAAAATGTGTCATATATGTGAATCTAATACATGTTTTCACCAACTTGAGTTTGAAAAAAGATTGTTTATCTTGGGCATCAGAAATTTCTAAAACCTAATCATCCTTATCGTAGATTACATAAGGCTCTTAACAGAGAGCAGGAGTTTAAAAGCACTCATAAACCTTTATTTAACGATGAAGTTTATCAATGATAAAAACACCTTATTGTTGTCTTTGGAAAGAGTAAAGAAGGTCTCGTTGAGAGAAATATTTGGAAAAAGAGATTGATGTTCTTTGATCTTCCATATTGGTCTAGACTCAATATAAGACATTGTTTAGATGTGATATTTGTGGAGAAAAATGTGTCTGATAGTTTGATAGAAACACTTCTAAACATTACAGTCAAGACTAAAGATAATAAGAATTCCCGTTTATATATGGTGGAGATGGGTATACGACAACAGTTGGCTCCAAAAGATAGAGGAAAAAGATCTTATTTCCCTTCGGCATGTCACGCTCTATCTAAAAAGGAAAAGAAAAGTTTTTGCGAGTGTTTGCATGATATCAAATTTTCCAAAGTTTACTCTTCAATAATCAAGAAACTTGTATCAATGAAAGATCTCAAGTTAATTGACTTAAAATCTCATGAATATCATGTCTTGATGCAACAACTTCTACCAGTGACTATCCGTGGCATCTTTCCCAAAAATATAAGAGTAACTATAATCAGATTGTGTTTATTCTTCAATGTTATATGTAATAAAGTTCTTTATTTCAAAAAATTATATGAATTATAAGAAATGTCTCCAATAATATTGTGTCAATTGGAGATGTATTTTCCTCCATCATTTTTTGACATTATGGTTCACTTACTTATTCATCTAGTTAGAGAAATCATATTTTATGGTCCGATTTATTTAAGGCGAATGTATCCTATAGAGCGATACATGAAGATATTTAAAGGATATACGAAAAATCACCACCGACGGAAGCTTCGATCATTAAAAGTTACATCACAAAATAAACTCTTGAGTTTCGTTAAAACTATTTGTCAGAAACAGAGTCTATTGGAACTCCAAAGTCTCGTCATGCTGACAGATTTGAACGTAGAGGTACTCAAGTTTTAAATGTTAAGTTAATGGATTGAGATGTAGTACTTTAAGCACATTTCTATATATTGAATAATCTTAGTGTAGTTGAACCTTACATAGCTACCCACTAAACAATTATAAAGAAAAAATATCCATGAATGAATGACAAGTGGTTATTGACACGTCATAATAAGGAATTCATAAGTTAGTTTAATAATAAGATTTCTAATTATGATGGTGCATCTAAGACAATTAAATGGTTGTCATAAATGCCAAGATTTATTGTGATAACTTGGACGACATGCGGCATTTCTAATTATTCCTTTTATACAAAAGCAAAAGATGATCGAAGTACAATGCAAAATAGTTTGGTTATGATTGTGGGCAAATCCATGTATTTCTCTAGTTAGAAAGATAAGAATCATATTTTGGCAACCACTGCATTATATGGTGTCAATGAGGAGATTTTAGAGATTGATTATGTTATTTTCAAAGTGCCTTTATTTAAATGCAAGTGGATTTCCAATAACAATGATGTACAAACTGACGAGTTAGGGTTCACACGGGTTGACATTGACAAGACAACTTATAACACCAAACCATTTATCATGGCTACTCAAGCAAAACATGTTTAATATGTGACAGACCCTGCGGACTTATTGAATATATGGTCAATTATTCTTAAAGGAAAACACATTCCTCATAGTGATGATGAAAATTTTGATATTTCTTCCACTCCTTTTTATGCAACACAAATGCCTACTTCATATGACGAAGTTGATAGAGATGATGTACATGTTATTCGTAACGATCATCAAGAAGATATATGGAAAAATTAGCAAGTATTTTATATTCTTCATTCATAATTTATTGTATGTTATAATTTATAATGATGTTATTTTCTAACAACTATTATTATTTAAAATTATAGGTGTTTAAAGTCAAGACACCAAGAGACAAGATACCCAAACAACAAGATAATATTATTTGATGAGAATGATGTGTACATTGTAGGTTGTTTTGAGTCATTTTGACTTTGATGTAATATATAATTTTTGATTTCCAATGGAATTGTGTCATTGATGTAATGAAATTTTTGGTCTAATTTCATTCACAAATAGGTGTATTGTTATTTCTGATCAGATACGATTCAGAAATATTTAGGTTAAAAATTTGGGAATATTGTAAAATTAAAAAAAAATATCACAACAGTTTTTAATTCAATTGTTGTTATAAGTAGAGGGATATCCAGAATAATAAAACCTAAGAATGTCATTGCTGAGATTCGGACCAAGATCTATAAATTATTTCACAACGATTGTCTTCTTTACCGTTTTTTTAAGTAGCGCGCTACCTAACTTATAATCACGATCACTCGTCCGTTGTGGAATCGTCATTATATATATTTCACAACTGTAATTATAGATGTTTTTCCATAATAGTGATTTGGTGGCTTGATCTGAAAATATTTAGGTCAAATCATGTTATGATTGTCTGACTGTTTTTTTTATTATCGGTGTGGCTGGAAATGTCTCGGATCAGCTATAAATGTTTCTATGTTTGTTGTGGAATCTAAATGTAGCTAGTAAATTTCAAATTTTTGCTGGCGCGTGTTGCGAAATGTTTTTCCGCTAGATTCGGAGTTAGTGCGTAGAAACTATCCTGTGGAGCAGTAACGATATGGTTTGCGCTCATTGCTTTTGTCAAGATGAAGACGAACTGCATCTATTTTTGTATTGTTCAGCGACGGAGAATTTGTCTCATATATTTTGTGCTTAGTCAATTTAAAAAGTTATGGAGACTAATTAAATATTTAATATCAATTTTGTAAATAAAATATCTAATGAAAAGTCACTTTAATAAGTTTGTGAATGTTGAAGAGAGAAAAAGAAAATTGATTAAATAAAAATTTTATTTTTTAAATATCAATTACGAATGAATGCACCAGTAAACAATTACTAATTAATGTTAAAATACAAATTTTCAACTCTAAATATTGAAGGTGAGTAATAGGAAGAAAAAGAGATAAATTTGATTTATATTGCTTTTTTAACCTAAAATAATTCTAAAACAACACAGAAAAAGGAGATTAAAGTTTTTAAAAAAATTAGGAAAAAAAGGAAAATTTAGTGAAAGTTTAAAAGTGGTTGACTAGAGCTGAGTCAAGTTTAGAGGTGTATGACTTAGGTTTGAATTGATTTTTAGGGGGGAAAAAATCTAAATAGATGATGTTTCTATAGATTTGAGTTGGTTCAATTTTTAATGTTTTTTAAAGTAGAATTGAAACAAACTAATTAGGTTATTTCTATTTATTTTTAGTTAATAAGTTTATAATGTATTTTTCAAAAATTATATTTATTTGTGTATTTTTTCGCGATCATATATAAAAGTTGTCATTCAAAAATGTTTAATACGATCAAAATAAGTTCATTATCATATCAAATATAAAATATGAAATTTTTACAAAAAAAATCAATTTTTTCAAGGAAATTTCCAAAATACCCTTATTTTAAATAAAAAATCCCAAACTACCTCACTTTTAGGAGGAGTCGCCAATTGAATTGGAGACTCCTCTTAAAACTTGAATGGAGGCGCCAATTGGATTGACTAGGGCAGGTGCCCTAGCCAATCCAATTGGCGTCTCTTGTAACACCCCGATAATAATATGATAATTATTTAAATTAAGTTAATAATATATTTATTAATTTATTTAGATAATTGGATTATTATTATTATTATTTTAGAATAATATTATTGGATTTTATTATTGGAGTATATAAGTGGGAATAATAAAAAGTCCCAATTGTTGGAAAAAGGTTTTCACGTGAAAAGGAAAACAGAGCAAGCGGCTGAAAGTGGGAAAGGGCAAAGAGGCAGAGCAAGAGAAGAGGAAAAGCTTGAAGCTAACGGAATTTGCCGGATTAACTCAGGTAAGGGGGGTTTATCGTCGATTAATGGGTATTATGGGATAATATGTCATGGGTAGTGATAAGCCGTTGATTTGACCCTAATTGGGATTATTGATGCTGAAGAATTATGTTGGACAAATTGTATTTTGACTGTAATTGAATCTGTGTTTGGGTTAGTTGTGAAATCCCGGACGTATAGCTTTTTACGGAATTGGAATCGGAGGTCCGGAAGTCCTCCAACGGCGGAAAATGCGGAGAATTCTGCATTCTACCTTGAGTTAGCGCAGGAACAGCTTCTGTCTTGCGTTAACCGGTTAACCCAGGGTGTTAACCGGTTAACACTGTTTTGAATTGTGAAAATGTGCTGTTTTGCTTGCGTTAACCGGTTAACCCAGGGTGTTAACCGGTTAACACTGTTGCGATTGCTGAAATATTGTTGTTTGTGCTGCGTTAACCGGTTAACCCAGGGCGTTAACCGGTTAACACTGTTAAGTTTTGGGACAGGAGGCGTGTTGTGCTGCGTTAACCGGTTAACCCAGGGCGTTAACCGGTTAACACTGTTGCAGAGTGGAAAATTGGCTTTTTAATGTTATGTACATAATTGAGAGTTGGCCTAAGTTGGCGTATGATGTAATAGGGATTATATCCCGCTGTTTTGAGCAGTATCGGTATTAGTAGAGTGTGTTAATACTGTGTTTAATTGATTTACATGATAATGATGTGTTGATACATGTGTTGATGATGTATGATGATATGCATACTGACGTGAATGTATATATTATGTATGTATGTGTGAATGGACTGTTGTATGGCTTAGAGTGTGAGCATATGTCTATTCTTGAATTGTTGTTGATGTTGCATTGCTAGATGATTAGCGTGTATGGCATAGCCTCTGGGGCTGTAGCTAATTCCCATGGTGAGGAATTAGTGAGTGAATCATTGTGGATTTGTTGTTGATGTTTGCATACTAGATGATTAGTGTGCATAGCATAGCCTTTGGGGCTGTAGCTAATTCCCATGGTGAGGAATTAGTGAGTGAGTCATTAGATCTCAAATGAGTGGGACTAGTGAGCTTAGTAGCCGTATCTGGATTTGATCGGTGAGCTTGAACTATATGTTCAAGAATAGTCGGTACCGCATGTGTTGAGTCTCATTGCATAATGTATGTATGGCGTATAATATGAATGGATGTATTCCAATATTATACGTGTGTTTGTGTTGTTGTAGAGTATGATTTGAGATCATACTTGTGTGTTATGGAATGTTGAGTATGATGTGAGCTGATGTGCTGTTACTGATTGTATGTTGTGATTAGGGTGATTAATGTGTTAAATTACTTAACATTGCATGATATTTTATAATGCTTATTATATCGATTGAGAAACTCACCCTTACAACTGTTTTTCAGGTAACGAGAATTGAGTTGAGTAGGAGCGAATGATTGGAGTCTAATGTAGTCTCCTTAGTGGGTCGTGCTCTGATAGATGTAACATCGGGATGGGACGTTTTATTTTGTTGAATAATTTACATGTGAATGTTACATGTTGTACATGATTGATGAGATCTCTATCCGTTGCGTTTTATGCAAATGCTTATGTTTTGAATTAATAAAGAGCATGACATTTATAATTGGTGAATAGTTTGAATAATTGTGTGACACCCTTGAATGGCATAATTACTCTGATTGTTATATGTTGTTTTAACTAAATTTTGGGGTATTTTAGAAGGGTGTTACATTAGTGGTATCAGAGCATAGTCGGTCGAGTCGAGTCGTAATTATTCTGTTTCCCCTGTACGGTATAGGTGTTGTGTAACCCTATCAGTACTCATTGTTTTAGTTTGTTTGGGTTTTCAGAATAGAGATGGCTGGAAGAGGTAGAGATGATGCTGCGATTGCTGAGGCTCTGGGTATGCTAGCTGGAGTACTTGGAGGGAGTCCGAATGTTGTGGGAATGGGAGCTGCTCGTCAACTGAGTGAGTTCCAGAAGAACAATCCTCCAATGTTCAAAGGAGCATACGATCCAGATGGTGCTCAGAAGTGGTTGAAGGAGATAGAGAGAATCTTCCGAGTGACTGAGTGTGCCGATAACCAGAAGGTCAGGTTCGGTACGCATATGCTGTCAGAAGAAGCTGATGATTTGTGGGTTGCTACCCGCACTGAGTTGGAATCTGCTGGGAATACTGAGATCACTTGGGCTGTGTTCAGAGAGAGATTCCTGAGGAAGTACTTTCCAGAGGATGTCAGAGGAAAGAAAGAGATAGAGTTTTTGGAATTGAAGCAGGGTAACAGGTCTGTTACTGAGTATGCTGCTAAGTTCACAGAGCTGTCTAAGTATTACACTCCCTATAATGAGGCTGCTGGAGAATTTTCGAAATGTGTGAAGTTTGAGAACGGGTTGCGTCCCGAGATCAAACAGGCTATTGGATATCAGCGGATCAGAGTGTTTTCTGACTTGGTTGACTGTTGCAGGATTTTTGAATAGGATTCCAAGGCCAGAGCAGAGAGCTATCAGCAGAGGGTTGATAGGAAAGGCAAGAATCAGAATGATCGTGGAAAACCGTATGCAGTTGGCAAAGGTTTTCAGAAGCAGAGTGGGATGAAGAGGCCTAGTGGGGGAGACTCTAGTGCTCCTGTTAAGTGTTATAGATGTGGTCGGGCTGGACATCGTGTCCATGAGTGTACCAGTGCTGAGATGAAGTGTTTCAAGTGTGGCAAAGGTGGTCATTTGGCTGCAGAGTGCCGGTTGAAGATTGTAACTTGTTTCAACTGTGGAGAGTTGGGTCATATCAGTCCACAGTGTCCTAAGCCGAAGAAAGAGAATCAGTCAGGAGGCAAGGTCTTTGCTTTATCGGGTTCTGAGACTTCTGCAGATGATCGTTTGATCAGAGGTACGTGTTATATTAATGGCTTTCCTCTTGTAGCTATTATTGACACCGGTGCTACTCATTCCTTTATATCTTTGGATTGTGCTGTGAAACTTAAGTTAGAGATATCTGAGATGCTTGGAAGTATGGTGATTGATACTCCTGCAAAGGGTTCAGTGACTACTACTTCAGTTTGCTTGAGTTGTCCTTTGAGTATTTTTGGTAGAGATTTTGGGATAGACCTTGTGTGTCTTCCACTAGTGCAGATCGATGTTATCTTGGGAATGAACTGGTTGGTGTTTAACCGAGTTTCTATCAATTGTTTTGATAAGACTGTAATATTTCCTGAGGTTGAGGAAGGAAAAAGTTTGTTTCTATCAGCGAGGCAGGTGAATGAGGAAGTAGCAGATGGGGCAGAATTGTTTATGCTGTTAGCGACTTTGGAGGTTAAAGATAAACTGGTGATTGGCGATCTAGCTGTGGTGTGTGATTTTCCTGACGTGTTTCCAGGAGAAGTGAATGAATTGCCGCCAGAGCGTGAAGTTGAGTTCTCGATTGAATTGGTACCTGGTACTAGACCGATATCGATGGCTCCGTATCGTATGTCTGCTGTTGAGTTAGCTGAATTGAAGAGTCAGCTGGAAGATCTGTTGGATAAGAAGTTTATTCGTCCGAGTGTGTCACCGTGGGGTGCACCAGTGTTATTGGTTAAGAAGAAAGAAGGTACTATGAGGTTGTGTGTGGACTACAGGCAACTGAATAAAGTGACGATCAAGAATCAGTATCCTTTGCCGAGGATTGATGATTTGATGGATCAGTTGGTTGGTGCGAGTGTGTTCAGCAAGATAGATTTGAGATCTGGGTATCATCAGATACGTGTGAAAACTGAGGATATTCAGAAGACTGCTTTCAGAACAAGGTATGGACATTATGAGTATTCTGTAATGCCTTTTGGTGTGACTAATGCGCCTGGAGTATTTATGGAGTATATGAATAGGATTTTCCATCCGTACCTAGATCAGTTTGTTGTGGTGTTTATTGATGACATTTTGGTGTATTCGAAATCTGAAGAAGAGCATGCTGAGCATTTGAGAGTGGTTTTAGAAATTCTACGAGAAAGGAAGTTATTTGCTAAACTATCCAAGTGTGAATTTTTGTTAGAAGAGGTTAGTTTTCTTGGTCATGTGATTTCAAGAGGTGGTGTTGCTGTTGATCCTTCTAAGATAGAAGCGGTATCTAAGTGGGGAGCTCCGAAGTCAGTTTCTGAGATAAGGAGTTTTCTTGGTTTGGCTGGTTATTATAGGAAGTTTATTGAGGGATTTTCTAAGTTGGCGTTACCGTTGACGATGTTGACTAGAAAGGGACAAGCATTTGTTTGGGACTCAAAATGTGAAGAAGGTTTCCAAGAGTTAAAGAGAAGGTTGACTACTGCTCCTATTCTGATATTACCGAGTTCGTCGGAATCATTTGAGGTTTACTGTGATGCTTCATTGTTGGGTTTGGGTGGTGTGTTGATGCAGAATAAGCAGGTTATAGCTTATGCTTCGAGACAGCTGAGGGTTCATGAGAGGAACTATCCGACACATGATTTAGAGTTGGCAGCTGTAGTGTTTGTTCTGAAATTATGGAGGCATTACTTGTACGGGTCAAGATTTGAGGTTTTCAGTGACCATAAAAGTTTAAAGTATTTGTTTGATCAGAAAGAGCTGAATATGAGACAGAGGAGATGGTTAGAATTTCTGAAGGATTATGACTTTGGTTTGAATTACCATCCGGGTAAAGTAAATGTAGTGGCTGATGCATTGAGTCGGAAATCATTACATATGTCTATGTTAATGGTTAGAGAATTGGATTTAATTGAGCAGTTTAGAGACTTGAGTTTGGTGTGTGAGAGTACTCACAATAGTGTTAAATTGGGAATGTTGAAGTTAACAAGTGGTATTCTGGATGAGATCAGAGAGGGTCAGAAATCCGATGTGTTTTTGGTTGATAAGTTGACTTTAGTGAATCAAGGCCAAGGTGGTGAATTCAGAGTTGATGAGAATGGTGTTTTGAAATTTGGTAATCGGGTGTGTATTCCGGATGTTACCGAACTTAAAAAGAGTATTCTGGAGGAAGGACATCGTAGTGGCCTGAGTATTCATCCTGGAGCTACGAAGATGTATCATGATTTGAAGAAGTTATTTTGGTGGCCGGGAATGAAAAGAGAAATTGCGAGTTTTGTTTATTCCTGTTTGACTTGTCAGAAGTCAAAGATTGAGCATCAGAAGCCGTCTGGGCTAATGCAACCGTTGGCTATTCCAGAGTGGAAGTGGGATAGTATCAGTATGGATTTTATTTCTGGTTTGCCGAGGACAAATAAGAATTTTGAAGCCATTTGGGTGATTGTTGACAGATTGACGAAATCGGCTCATTTCATTCCGATCAGAATGGATTATCCGTTAGAGAGATTAGCTGAGTTGTATATTGAGAAGGTTGTAAGTTTGCATGGTATTCCATCTAGTATTGTTTCGGACAGAGATCCTAGATTTACATCGAAGTTCTGGGAAGGTTTGCAGAGGGCTTTGGGAACTAAGTTGAGATTGAGTTCTGCATATCATCCGCAGACTGATGGTCAGACTGAGAGGACGATTCAGTCATTAGAGGATCTTTTGAGAGCTTGTGTTTTGGAAAAGGGAGGTGCTTGGGATTGTTATTTACCTTTGATTGAGTTTACCTACAACAATAGTTTTCATTCGAGCATTGGTATGGCACCGTTTGAAGCTTTGTATGGTAGGAGATGTCGGACACCGTTATGTTGGTATGAGTCCGGTGAGAGTGTTGTGGTTGGACCGGAGATTGTTCAACAGACTACAGAAAAGATTAAGATGATTCAGGAGAAGATGAGAATTGCTCAGAGTCGTCAGAAGAGTTATCATGACAAGAGGAGGAAGTCACTTGAGTTCCAAGAGGGAGATCATGTGTTTCTTCGTGTTACTCCGATAACTGGTGTTGGTCGAGCTTTGAAGTCGAAGAAGTTGACACCTCGATTTATTGGTCCTTATCAGATTTTGGAGAGGATAGGGGAAGTAGCCTATCGTATCGCTTTACCGCCGTCGCTTGCGAATTTGCATGAAGTTTTTCATGTGTCTCAGTTGAGGAGGTACATTCATGATCCGTCGCATGTAGTCCAAATAGATGATGTACAGGTGAGAGATAACCTGACTGTTGAAACATCACCTATGAGGATTGAGGATCGAGAGTTGAAGCAGTTGCGGGGTAAAGAGATTGCCTTGGTGAAGGTAGTTTGGGGAGGACCAGCAGGTGGCAATGTGACTTGGGAACTGGAGAGTAAGATGAAGGAGTCTTACCCAGAGTTGTTCGCTTGAGGTATGTTTTCGAGGACGAAAACTCTTTTAGTGGGGGAGAGTTGTAACACCCCGATAATAATATGATAATTATTTAAATTAAGTTAATAATATATTTATTAATTTATTTAGATAATTGGATTATTATTATTATTATTTTAGAATAATATTATTGGATTTTATTATTGGAGTATATAAGTGGGAATAATAAAAAGTCCCAATTGTTGGAAAAAGGTTTTCACGTGAAAAGGAAAACAGAGCAAGCGGCTGAAAGTGGGAAAGGGCAAAGAGGCAGAGCAAGAGAAGAGGAAAAGCTTGAAGCTAACGGAATTTGCCGGATTAACTCAGGTAAGGGGGGTTTATCGTCGATTAATGGGTATTATGGGATAATATGTCATGGGTAGTGATAAGCCGTTGATTTGACCCTAATTGGGATTATTGATGCTGAAGAATTATGTTGGACAAATTGTATTTTGACTGTAATTGAATCTGTGTTTGGGTTAGTTGTGAAATCCCGGACGTATAGCTTTTTACGGAATTGGAATCGGAGGTCCGGAAGTCCTCCAACGGCGGAAAATGCGGAGAATTCTGCATTCTGCCTTGAGTTAGCGCAGGAACAGCTTCTGTCTTGCGTTAACCGGTTAACCCAGGGTGTTAACCGGTTAACACTGTTTTGAATTGTGAAAATGTGCTGTTTTGCTTGCGTTAACCGGTTAACCCAGGGTGTTAACCGGTTAACACTGTTGCGATTGCTGAAATATTGTTGTTTGTGCTGCGTTAACCGGTTAACCCAGGGCGTTAACCGGTTAACACTATTAAGTTTTGGGACAGGAGGCGTGTTGTGCTGCGTTAACCGGTTAACCCAGGGCGTTAACCGGTTAACACTGTTGCAGAGTGGAAAATTGGCTTTTTAATGTTATGTACATAATTGAGAGTTGGCCTAAGTTGGCGTATGATGTAATAGGGATTATATCCCGCTGTTTTGAGCAGTATCGGTATTAGTAGAGTGTGTTAATACTGTGTTTAATTGATTTACATGATAATGATGTGTTGATACATGTGTTGATGATGTATGATGATATGCATACTGACGTGAATGTATATATTATGTATGTATGTGTGAATGGACTGTTGTATGGCTTAGAGTGTGAGCATATGTCTATTCTTGAATTGTTGTTGATGTTGCATTGCTAGATGATTAGCGTGTATGGCATAGCCTCTGGGGCTGTAGCTAATTCCCATGGTGAGGAATTAGTGAGTGAATCATTGTGGATTTGTTGTTGATGTTTGCATACTAGATGATTAGTGTGCATAGCATAGCCTTTGGGGCTGTAGCTAATTCCCATGGTGAGGAATTAGTGAGTGAGTCATTAGATCTCAAATGAGTGGGACTAGTGAGCTTAGTAGCCGTATCTGGATTTGATCGGTGAGCTTGAACTATATGTTCAAGAATAGTCGGTACCGCATGTGTTGAGTCTCATTGCATAATGTATGTATGGCGTATAATATGAATGGATGTATTCCAATATTATACGTGTGTTTGTGTTGTTGTAGAGTATGATTTGAGATCATACTTGTGTGTTATGGAATGTTGAGTATGATGTGAGCTGATGTGCTGTTACTGATTGTATGTTGTGATTAGGGTGATTAATGTGTTAAATTACTTAACATTGCATGATATTTTATAATGCTTATTATATCGATTGAGGAACTCACCCTTACAACTGTTTTTCAGGTAACGAGAATTGAGTTGAGTAGGAGCGAATGATTGGAGTCTAATGTAGTCTCCTTAGTGGGTCGTGCTCTGATAGATGTAACATCGGGATGGGACGTTTTATTTTGTTGAATAATTTACATGTGAATGTTACATGTTGTACATGATTGATGAGATCTCTATCCGTTGCGTTTTATGCAAATGCTTATGTTTTGAATTAATAAAGAGCATGACATTTATAATTGGTGAATAGTTTGAATAATTGTGTGACACCCTTGAATGGCATAATTACTCTGATTGTTATATGTTGTTTTAACTAAATTTTGGGGTATTTTAGAAGGGTGTTACATCTCTGTGTAGGGTTTAAGAGGAGGCGTCAATTCAATTGGAGACTCCTCATAAAATGCAATTTTTGTGTTATAAATAGATGTGTTGTGTGAGTAATTGTTCCACATCTCATATAATCATTTGACAATCATCTTTGGTGTTCCTCGCCGATACGGAAAGGTGATTTATGCGAGAGACAAACCTCAGATGTTGATGTTGTCCTGGAACATCACTACGTTCAATCAATTGAAGAGGGAGTTGGTTCGTTGGTTAGATGGGAAAATACCAGAAGGGGAAAAAATTAGAAGTATTGAGAGACTTGACAGTATCTTTGGTTGGATGCGAATGAAGACTAATAAGGATGCTAGGGAAATGATGTTCGGTCGAGACGACATCAATTTGATTGTTGTAATCAGTTAGAAATATTTCTGTTTTCAGATAGCTTATTTTATACCGATGTTTGTTGTGAACCTCGTTGTAACAAAAACTTAATGATATATAATGATTGAAGGTTACAGAAATACAATGTTACAAAAAGCTTAAGACTTAGATGATGCTCCTCGATTGGGACAGTTGTTCTTGTTGTGTCCTGGTTGACGACAGATACTACATAATCTTATCATTTTATCTGTGGAATCCATCTCTGTTCTGATACGTGTGCTGTTTGGCCTTCCTTTTTTCTTTCTACACATCTCGTCATTGTGCCAAACAATATCACCTTCATATGAAGGCCAGTAATCCTCCATTGGTAGTACTGAGAAGCTTTGATTATATACATTCATGACGGTGTCGGCCTTGTACACATCAGATAAATGGTTGTAAGCATCTTGACGAGTATAAGCGCATGCTACAATGACATGGGAGCAAGGTATGCGGAAGGCCTGGAATTTTCCACAATCGCACCAACTTATGTTTAGTCTAACAGCGTAGGCTAAATTTGGTCTCCCCTCATTGTGGTCCATTATTTCCTGGACGCTGAAATTTTGCCTATGACGGTCAAAGACTGTTACAACGTGTGTGCTAGCTTTGATGCTCTCCTCTTTCATGACCTTCATGCAACACTCACTGAATACTTGCCCGGACATTAACACCGCACTCCATCTTTCACCTCTGGTTGCGAACGTAGAAGCCAACCTATAATAGGTTGATCTTACCAAGGCGGTTATCGGTAGATTTCGAATTCCTTTGAATACCCCATTCATGCATTCCACAAGGTTTGTTGTCATGTGGCCCCATCGACAACCTCTATCGAATGCCCTTGTCCACTGCTCTACGGGTATGTTATTTAGCCATCTCCCCGCGTCTTCATTAGACAGTCTAATTTCATCACGATAATATTGAAATGACGGTTGAGTTAGAGCATACCCAACATTCACCACCTTCTTGCGAAGATTCTTATCTTTTATAGCACGCATGAAGTTTTATGCAATGTGTCTGATGCAATAGACATGGGTAGAAGGAGGATCATGCCATCCGTTGTCATGGTTATTGTAGGCACTCTCAATGGCAGCATGTCTATCAGAAATCAAACAGAGATTGACTTGTGGAGCCACATGCGTTCTGAGATGTCGAAGAAAGAAACCTCATCCACCAGCCGTTTCACCTTCAACAAGAGCAAAGGCAATGGGAAAGACATTGTTGTTGCCGTCTTGTGCAACCGCCATGAGCAAAGTACCCTTGTATTTGTCGTATAACCAAGTGCCATCAATTTGAATAATAGGTTTGCAGAATGCGAAATCTTTGATGCACGGGTCAAATGCCCAAAAGAGACGGTGAAAAATTCTATTACTTGTAGCACAGGTTCTGTCTGGCATCATCGCTGACAATGTCTCCATAATTGCCACAGTTCTTGGGACATATGTTTTTAGTGCCCATAAAAATTGTGGCAATTCCTTGTATGAATCCTCCCAGTTGTCGAAAACTTGTTCAACAACCTTTTTCCTAGCAATCCAAGCTTTCTTGTAAGATGGAGTATAATTATATGTTGATCTGATATGGGATATAATTATACTCGCCTTCACTGATGGGTCTTTATTAACCAACGGCAGAATGTCTTGACATATCAACGCTGCGCTTAGTTTACGGTGATCTTGTTCAACGTTAGTTGCAATGCAACTGTGAGGTGGGTCTATTGAAGCGATCTCCCAAGAGTCGTTTTTCTTCTTGTAAGATGCAGCCAAACGAAACTTACAAAGCATGTTACGACATTCGATAACATACCTTTTAGAATCAGTGCGTTTCATTGTAAAATCAGCAGAGTTGTTCATGTGGAACTTTTTGATAGCCAGAACACATTCTTCTTTGGTACGAAACATGTCTCCCACCTTTAATTCGCCTTCTGATCTCGGATACGGATTATAGAAAACATTTTTGGATGTTTCATCGTCGTGAAGATCCATATTTGTCATATGTTGAGGCGGATTGTAGACATGACTAAGAGGTATTGGTGGTGGTTGATCATCATCTTCATCGTCGTTGTTCAGCATGTGATCAACCTGTATCTCGGTCTCCTCTTCTTCTTCATCAACGACGTCCATTTCTGCTTCTACTTCTGGGTTGACGTCATCTGACCATTGTGGATCATCTTCACCAGATTCATCTTGACTGGTTAGTTGAGACTGTTGAGATGGTATACATGGTTGAAGAGTAATGTACAACTCAATACAGTTGCAACCTGAATGTTCATGGCTAACAAACATGTATTCAACATCTTCATCGTCTCGTACCTTAAGGGGGAAATACTTGCATTGACTATTCTAAAAAAATATTGGATTTTGATATGTGATCTTTGACACAATACCCGATCCTATACAGGATTGTATTCTTTTTTCAAATGCAAGAAGGTTGCATTTCTCTTGATCGTGAGTCTAATGGTATCGGTGTTTCGAAAACAAAAACCATATAGCTCAGACTCGTATGTTTCACCGTTGCAGTGAACGTTGACACTGTATAATGATGAAGATGACATTGTGCGGATGAAAACTATTTTCTTACTGCAGATGAATGTGAGTGAAGTGTCTTGGATGTTGATAGTAAGACACTTAAATAGAGGAGTGAAGTGTCTCACATGCTAGCTAGTTCGAAGTGACGTGTCGCACATGCAAGGTACTCCAAAATGATGTGTCGCACATGCAAGCTACTCCAAAATGATGTGTCAATCATGCAAGCTACTAAAAAGTGACATGTTCAGCATGCAAGAGAGAGGACATCCACGTGTCAGACATGCAGACACACACTCCAAATGAATTGGCGCCCCCACTCATTCCTTGCACATGGGCGCCAATTGAAGTGGAGACACCTTGTCAAAGCATGCATTCAGACCTCGAAACCAAGCAATCAGACCTAGGTCTTGCATGCATATCCCTATGGAGGCACCAATTTGAATGGCGACCCCTCTTAAAGGTTGTACATGGTCGCCAATTCAAGTGGAGACACCATGCAAGCACAACTTTTCATGCTCCCATCCATTTGCCTATAAATACATCCACTCCATCAACACTTCTTCCACACCATCACTCTCACTACTTCTTCTATAATACTTCTTCTACAATTTCATCTGCAACAACTTCTTGTAGTTTCATCTACACCAACCCCCCGACAAAATGTCTATCCTCACAATGGGCGAATCACATAGAGGAACGGTTGCAAACATCGCAACATATGTAAGTTTTTTCTTTTGTTAACTTTTTATCTTTCATCTTCACCAACCCCCTTTTATTTTAACATACCAACTTAGTCAAGTTTTTTGTTCTTTATTTTATAGGATGTATCAAGGTTTCGAACTCGGGTCCACGAATATGTCCATATGGACCCGATGATTCAACCTTATGTTGAACTCGCCAGTTTTTGTCATATAAGCAAGATTTTGTCTTGGTCCATAGATAACAAATTCATTCTAGCGTTATGCGAAAGATGGAGACTAGAGACACACACATTTTGGTTCCCAACCGGTGAGTGTACCGTGACGTTAGAAGACGTCTACATGCTTTTGGGACTACCCATTGAAGGTAAGGCTGTTAATGGTAAAACCAACTATGCAAATTCAATTAGCATGGATCTCTTGGAGACTGATTTGTTAGATGATAACGCAAGAGGTCAAGGTATACTACTCTCACGCCTTAAGTTGTACTATAATAGTTTATACTTAGATGAGCATTCTACTGAAGATGCTCGAATAATAAAAACTAGGTATTACATTATGCTGTTAATTGGCTTGTTTTTATTTCCCGAAGGTAGTGGTTCTAGCATGCATATTATATATTTACCTCTACTTAGACATGTAGATAGAATAGGAAGTTACAGTTGGGGATCTGCTTGTCTAGCCTATCTCTATAGCTCCTTGTGCAAAAACTCACACAAAGACACATCTACATTTTCTAGATGTGCTGTTTTGCTACAAGCACGGGGTTGGTCAAGACTACCGTCTCTAGCACCCGTCAATAACACCCCTTTCACATTTCCGTATGCACAAAAGTAAGTTGTTTAAATTGCTATATCTTTACTTACTTCTTTAAATATTATTACCTCTAACTAATATTTTTTGACTTTTTGGTGTAGATGGTATGCACGTGGTATGAGTTACAATAGATGTCCAAGACACTGTATTACTCAGTATCACAACCTGTTGGATCACCTTCGATCAACAGACGTAAGGAAAATAACTTAATTATTTCGTTATATTTTGTTAACTTCTTCTACCTTGACTATAATCCAATCTTCTTTTAAATTTCAGTTTATTTGGCGTCCATACCTTAATTTGGATCATGACCGTCAAGTCAACGCTGAAGACGCGACCGTATGGACTGCATGCACACCGATAATACGGTTCACAACTGTGGAGATGCACAACAATGATCGTGTGAAACTGCAGTTCGGTATGCCCCAATATATCCCAGATCCCCCACCTAGCCTAGGAGAATGGCATCTGCGCAAAGTTAACGACCAATGGAACTTCAATCCATGGCAAAGCTTCGTGAGATCAGAGTGTCACAAATGGAAGCACCGTCATGACCATGTGTTAACTGACGCAGTCATGCCAACTGAAGAAAAACCAAGTCGTACTTATATGGCTTGGTACAAATCGGTTGGTTTTCAGTTCATTGCCGAGGATATGTACTTGTACGACCCACACCATATGACTTATACACCTGACACCTCAACATCAAACCCCTAACAACAGTGTCAGACCGGATACACACAACCTCTGTCCGTCAAACGTTCCGTTCAACCAACACACAAACATACAACCAAAACATTCCATACACCCAACCCCAATACCAAGAGAATACCCCATACCACCACCAACAAATTAACCATCAACCTGAGACTAAACATCGCTTCGCACCCACCCCATCACCCTACCAAAGTCGCCTAAGCCAGAACACCCAACAATCATTCAACACCAACCGCTCTTCCTCCTACCGTAGTCAAGAAGCCCAAACCTCACAAAACCAAAATATCCAACAACCCTATCTCTACCAAACATCCCAACAACCTTTCCAACCTTTCCTCGACGCATCGTTCACACCCATGTCTCCCTTCAACCGTCCCGGTCGCCCATCAATGAGTCAACCACATCCCAACTTCTCTGGCATGGGTCATGAGCTCAGCTACGACGGTACACCATCGATGCATACTGAAGACTATGTCGACTTGTCTGACTACCTCAACAGACCTTCTCCTGTAGTTGGTAGTGACGCTCCTGGCGCCTCAGATGCTCAAACACCGGTACCAAATCGTCAACGTGGGTTAGGGCCACAGGTTAGGGTAGCTAGAGGATATGGGACCGGAGGTCGGTTAGGTGATCCCGGTCATCACCATTAGGTTTCTTTATGTAAACGACAAATTTTATTAATATCAAGTGGTCCTATATCAAATTTATCTATCACGTATACCATTTACCAAAAAAAATTGCATTTTAGGAGTCTCCAATTGAATTGGCGCCTCCTCTTAAACCATACACAAGGGCGCCAATTGGATTGGCTAGGACAGTGCCCTAGCCAATCCAATTGGCGCCTCCATTCAATTTTTAAGAGGACTCTCCAATTCAATTGGCGACTCCTCCTAAAAGTGGGGTAGTTTGGGATTTTTTTTGAAACCAGGGGTATTTTGGGAATTTCCTTGGAAAAGTGGGTTATTTTCGTAAAAATTTCACAAAATATAGTCAAGATCATTAATTCATGATCAAATAACAAAATACAACTAATTTTTTTTCCAATTCTTTTCTCACTTGAATCGTCAACTCACCATCCTAAAAATAAAATCAAATCAAATCATCTCGATTTTCAAAGCTTTTGTTCGACTTTTGAACTAAACCATAAAAAATCAATTTTGTTTCAATTTGATTTAATTTAAATTATCGATTTAATTGAATTTTCTATTTTGCTTACAACCCTATATAAGTTGGTAGATCTAATTAATTTAATGGGGTTGAAATAAATTAATAGTGTTATTGAAGAAATTTTGTTTTATTGAAACACTACTACAAATAACATCTCACCTCAGACGCGAAATGAATTTCACCTCGATTATACAACCGAGGTAACGAAGAGCGACATGAAAACTAACCACTTTAACCATCGATTATTTAAAAATCGATGTTATAATGGAAAATGTCATTGGTTCGATACCTAACAATAACCGAGGTAACGAAGAGCGACATGAAAACTAACCATTTTCACCTCGATTATGAAGCGCGCGTCACTTTACCATTCGGTTTTATTTAAAATACGAGATAATAAGTTATGTTGGTACATTGATTTTAGTTAATAATCGAGGGGTTAAATCTTATCTATTGCCATATATAATTTGTTTTAAAGCTCATTTTGACTGACCTGTATCATTTTTTACACATAACAAAATATTGACAGAACCAGAATCAGATCATTTTAAATACACAAATTAACATTATTCTCATCAACACATAATATAAGATTTACATTATTTTCAAAATCAAATGTACACATTTACATTGTTCTCATCAACACAATATATAAGATTTACATTGTGTTCAAAATCAAATGTACTAATTTACATTGTTCTAATCAACACAAAATACAAAATTTACATATTTGTGCAACCAAGAAAAACTATTATTGTTGAGGTTCATAACAAGATAAGAAGACACTGGGCCAACGTGATCGGATGTCATTTATATCTTCTTGTGAATATGATGACCTGTCGCTAAACTCCTATAATTAGAATAAAATTTGAATTATGATAAGCTAAGAATAACATTAACTTAATAAATATACATAATTACATGTATATGGATTAAGCTAATACCTTATGCTTAGTCCATCCATTTCTAATGCCTTCGAAGATAATATAAAACATTTGTCTCATAACATAGTAACCACAAGAATGGTTGTCGGGTTGTTTTCACCAATACAAATAATTTTCATATATTTATATCACTAATACACACAAATAAAAGAATGTCAAAAATCACAAGTAATATACTTACTTTTGGGTAATAGAACATTGGCTTTTTACCGAATACATTACGTTTGGTTTCATTGTATCTCTCCACGTTCTACACATGTCGGTTAAAATTAAACATTAATAAAAACTATTCAAAACTAAAGGTAACATTTGAGTATTAAAAATAATATCACTTACCTACTCAAAGCGCTAATCACAACTTCTTCAAGTTCCTTGTACAACAAGCAAAACATAACTACAAAATTTTGCTTCGGACATATAATAATTAGTTGTTAATGACTACTGCATAAACGTTCAGAATAATTAATAACTAGATTGCGCAGATGTTGATTAATTTTTATTTTTATATTAAGTTTCAGTTATTTTAAGATTTTTTTTACATATATAGCTAATACTTTTATACTATAATAATATGCTGTGAACTTCTTTAAATATTAGGTCATTTTTTTAAACAAAAATACAAATTAATAAAAAATAAAATATAAAATATATGTCGGTAATTTAGAAGTGACATATAAAATTAATTTTTACAAATTTAAGTAATTATAAAAGATATAATTCGTGATTTATTTTTTATTTTTATTTTTATTTCTTTTTTATACATGTATCTTATTTAGATCTTTATTTTAAGTTGTTTACATATGTATCATGTGATGCACAATATATTTATATTTTAGTTCGTTAAGTTTTAAGATTGTTAAAGTAAAAGTTTAAATTTTTTTATATAAAACTACAATAAAAAAAAATTATAGTATGAAAGAAGTAGTCGATATAAAAAATTATGAAAATAATATATTTTTGTCTTTGTTTATATCATGTTGATTTAAGTAGCATGTATTAACATTTTGTTTGTCCTCGTGTATCCTTATATTAATTGTTGTTAACATTTTGTTTGTATCATGTGAATTTAAGTAGCATGTATTAACATTTTATTTATCCTCGTGTGTCCCTATATTAATTACATTAATTATTGTTAAAATTATGTTGATTTTGGTATAAAATTATGTGTGGAGTATATCCTAGTTTTTGCTAGTATAAAATTACATATGTGATAATTTGAAATGGAATTACAAACTATTGATAATGAAGTTGTAGATGAAGAGAATGTGGTTGATTTGATATGAGAATGAAACTATCCAAGGTGAAAATGAATTAAGGAAATATGGATATTATGCTTCACTTAAGTCTAGGAAGGCCAAAACTTCTAATGCTGATTGTTGGAAAGTGTTTACTAAAATTAAGAAGGATAAGGATGAAATTTCAAGGGCTAAGTGTAATAGTTGTTCAAGGATTTTGAAGGGTGGCGAGAGGAATGATGGTACCACAAATTTGAATCATAATATGAAAAGTGCACTAAAATCAGTGTAAGTAGCTTGTTTTATTATATTATTTTATTACATTATTTGATGTTTGCTCTAATTTATAACTTGTTTTAACATGTTGTAAAGTGTTGTTAAATCCTGTTATGGTTGTCAATTGTAAAACTATCACTATCAAATGTTGTTTTAACATTTTACTAAGTGTTGTTAAATATTGTTAGTGATGTCAATTACAAAACTATGTTGTTAAATATTGTTTTAACATCCTGTAAACTACTATTAAATATTGTTTTAATATACCATCAAATATAACTATAATGCTAATATTATATAACATACTGTTTTAATATTCTATAACATAGTGTATTATTTCTTCTTTTTATCATAATAGAATTTGAAAGTACATAAACAATGACTTGCAACAGAGATCAAGTCTCAACTTGATGTTTATTTGGAGGAGGCAATTGCGGATTTAAGTTATCAAAATTTTGATGACTTGAATGTTCTTCAATTGTGGAAGAAGAATTGAAATATATTTAAAGAATTATCTTTATTGTCTCATAATTTGTTAGATATTCATATTACTACAATTGCATCTGAATTTGCTTTTAGTATTAGTTCAATAATTCTAAACAAATATAGAAGTCACTTGTTATCGAAGAAAATAGAACTACAATAAAAAAATTATAGTAAGAAAGAAGTAGTCGATACAAAAATTTATGAAAATAATATATTTTTGTCTTTGTTATGATTCGAACCCACGACCTTTCATAGAGAATAAGTATGTGTATTTTCTTTTTAAAAAGTGAAGAACAGTTTTGGAGTGACACATAGGAATTTAGATGATGTGGCACAAAAATAGCTGAAGTGTCAGTGTGATAATACGTGATTCTGTTTTAATATGTTATTAGATATGTATAAAATTGATTTATAAATGAAAACACAAATTAATGACTACTGCATAAACCTTGGCTTTGTTCTCGTTCAACAACTTGTATTATACGTAAAACGTGATGTTGTTTGCTACCACACCACCATGAAGGCTAATGTGCCCTGAATCTAGCAAACCATACTTTCTTAAATTCTTTACAACACACATCTCATGCAAGAACATGTAAGATTCAAATCTTTATGTTAGAGTACGAGAATGTATGAATATAAATAGAAATTAACGTAAAAATTATACTTACGGGCACCACAATTGTAATATGGTTTTGTCTAGTCATTTATCCTCCTTCAAAAATTCCATAATAAAAGTCTTAGGAAGTAGAAAAAATTGATTTGGATCATGACTTAATTTAATATACTGACAGATGTCTGAAATACTATCTAATGTCATTGAAAGTCTCTTAGTGTTATCTCGTTGTGGTGGTGTCGTTTCAATATTTTCCTGGTGGACAGAACAACTTTCTTTCGTACTTGAATCACCCATAACTTTATCATGAGAGCACAACTGAGCATTTGAAATTGATTGGTTAAGTAGACCCAATGAATTCAATTTTTTCCTCATAAAAACAACATAAATATATACAAAAATTAAAATACGCAAACAATTAAACAACAACATACAACAATTTTTTTAAACTTATACTTATACCTCAATCACATCGCGAGTCCATTTCTCGGACATCCTCTCAAGCTCTTCCTCCTTCGACTTCTTTCGCTCCTCCTCGACCAACCTCTCTCGCTCTTCTTGCTCCTTCTGGACAACCTCATGCACCTGCTATAATAAACTTCCCCTCTCCTCCTGAATCCACTTTTCCCTTACCTCTCCCACCTGTACAACAACTATCAATTCAATCTCTCTCTCTCTCTCTCTTACAGTTTACTTATCTACATGATTTAGATGGTCCAAAATGTATCTTAAAGTAAATGCCTCTTCCAAGATCACGAACACGCCCAAGATGCTCCTTGTTTCCAATTGCTTCTACCAAGATGTCATGACGATCTTATGGAACGAATAGGCTGCTTTTGTATTGTTCAACCAGTACATCCTACAACACATATAAAATTTCATCTTTACGATATTGATTTAACTAAAATAAATATTGTTGAAAAAAGTATCTACTTACGATTTTTTTGGCCACTTCACGTGTAGTCTCTGATGTGAACTCACTGTCTTTTATATGACGTGTCCTCTTCCATTTCTCATGGTGTGACGGTGGAGATGGAGTGCGATCAAGGCTTATAGAATCTCCCAGCTCCAATTCCATTTGTTTTCTTTTTTCTTCAATCATCTTATTTTCAAGTTTTTCATATCCTCCACGAGACAACCTATATGGATAGATATTTCTAGATCTATTAGACTTTCCTTTTTTGCTCCTAGGAAAGAATTCAGGAGTGGTGTGATACTTTACAAATTTCTCCCAAATATCCTGATCAATAAATGAATACATCAAGTATGGAGGCTTATATTTTGGGTAATCTTCATATCTTGGATGAGTAATATAATCACGTGTGAGTTGTGTCTTAAAGACCCTCCAACGCTCACCAGCATATTTCACCATACTATCATCTAGACTAACATAAAACACCTCTTATATTTACACAATACAATCGTTATTATTATTAAACAAAAAAAAGGATCATATATACTTGTTAAAAAAATCATAAAATACAAAATAAATACCGTAATATCGACACATATGTTGTTTTTCAAATCATCTTCAACGTCGTGTCAACTATCTATCAAAATACTCACTTTAATTATACACTGTAACACAGCGTAACCCATAAAGTCCTCAACATTTTCACCAAAAGCTCTTTCGATTGCAACATCAATTGAAACCGGGTAGCAAATACCTTTTTCGTTGGCTTTTTTCACTTTTGTATACATTGTGGCACCTCTAATTTTTCTTTTAAGTTTTGTATTAACAGAGGTTACAATAGATGTTGTATGAGAGTTGTTTATCGAATTGGCCATGACTATATAAATAAAGATATATAGTAACTAACATCATTTTAGTGATAAACAATACGTAGAAACATACTAACTAACAACATTTCAGTGATCAAAATGAAAAAACAAACGATCAAGAGAAACGTGAAACTAAGGTCATTTCAGTAATACTAAAGTCATTCAGTGACACAAATGCAAGTGAAAAACAACTCATAGAACATGAAAGATATTTCAGTGATATAGAAGAACAAATCGTGAAAAAGAAGAACAATCGTGAAAAGAAGAACAAACGTACCTCAAATGTGATGACTTTTGATGTTCGAGCGTTGATGAATTTCAACTGTAGGAAGAGTTTTTATGAGAGTTATGATGAAAGTTGCCTAGGCTTTTTGCCAAGAGAATGACGATATGAAGTTAGATCGTTGATAGGTAATGAAAAGTTAGATTCTAGTTCTCTTAACTATTTCATGCAAAAAAGAAATCATGTGGATTTCCATAAAAAAACTAACGTGTATGTTTCAATTAAAAATAAAAAATATGATAAAGCACCATAGTATATTTAAAATATCTATCACATCATTTTTATTAAATCGAGGAATTTGATTATATAAAATTAAAAATTAAAAAGGGCTTTTGAAAAAATTGATTTGAAAATATTAATGCAATATTATCTTCATTTGGATTATGTAACCGAGGCTAATACTAATAAAGAATTAAAAAATATTAACAAAGAAAAAAAGGGAAGCTGGAAAGACGTCAATTGGAAAAAAATATTAAACATTAAATAACATAAAATACAATAACAGTAATAGATTGTATATTTCCTCGATTTTTAAATGTTCAAGGTGAAAGTTTCGTCGTGAAATGTCTTATTTGTTGTAGTAGGAATTTGAGTATTTAATGCTATGACTCTCGATTAGGCATGGTAATGGGGCGGGGGCGGATTTTACCTCCCCCAAACCCAAACTCAAATCCCCAAATGATTCCAAGGGAAATGGAGAATTAAAACTCATACTCGTCTCAAACGAATTCTGGTTGGGCTTGGATATTCCCGTTTCAAAAAAAATCATTCAAAAATTTTAAATAATAATTACAAAATCAAAATATGTTTTGACCATATATTTACTATTCTAAATTATCAAAACTAAATAATAATATGCATAATGAAATAAACAGGATGGATATTAGTGCTCCCATACCCTAAATCGTTCCCATACTTTCTAATTAAGGAAAATTCAAACCTGAACTCAAATTTAGTCAACACAGATTTTTTCCATCAACTTTGAGGTAGGTTCGGGTGGATACCCACGAGTATAAGTTATCTTGTCATGCCTGCTCTCAATCAACATTTGTAATTTTTAACTTGTTAATTTTTCTTTCATTTATATCCTTATTAGTTTAACAATTTCTAAGATGATGCAATGATTAATATTTTTGAACAACATCCAAATTACATACCTCATGATAAATTTTGAAATATTGTTGATAATTTTCAAGTTATTGAAAATGCATAGGGGGATTAAGGAGATCAAGCAAAATGAATACAACTCATAATATCATTGCAATTTTATTGTATAACGTTAAATAATAAAGTTATTTATATTATTATTCTAGATTAATATAATTAACTTCAAAAATACAATATAACTAAATTCAAAAATTATAATGCTATTATTTCATGTATCTCTTTAAATTTTATTATAAAATTTATATATAAATATTTAATATATTTTAAGGTTATCATTAATTTTTATATATATATATATATATATATATATATATATATATATATATATATATATATATATATATATATGTTTGCATATTTTTTATTAATATATTTATTTTTATCGAATAAAAAATGATTTAATAATAAAATATAATAAGATAATGAGATCATCAATTTCTTAATTAAGAATGTCCATTATGTAATTTTGTGTTTATCAACTAGTGTAATTGCTTATTTATCAAATACTCAAATTAATTTATCAACTATGAATCATCATGTATAAACTACCAATCATTAATAATATAAGCTATCAACTATTAATCATCAACTATCAACTATCAACTATCAACAATTTGGACCAAACATAATCTTAGTAATCAAATAAAGTTCGACATCTTAACTTTTTTTCATTGATAGTAAATTTTTTGTGTATATACAAACATATATAGAAAACGAATTGGTTAATAATCCTAAGAAATGAAAACAAATTATTTGTGTTTAAAGTGAATTTTGAGGTGTGTGATTCTATTAAATGATGGTATTTGGACGATGTCTTGAGAAAGATGAGGTTTTTTTGGTGCGATGGAGAAAATGAATTAAGGAGTGTACTCAAACTACTGTATTGTCAATGTTTGTTAACGAAAGATTGGGCAATTTGAATAATGTCATGAATAAGATGATATTTTTCGGAGAGATGGAGAAAATGGTGTTGAATTGTAATTCCTTGTGTCGAAGCATGTTGCTTCACATAGGATTTCGACTTAGGCCTATTTTAGTAGTGTTAGCTATTTTGGGCTTTGACTTGAGGTCCAAGTTAACCTAAATATATAAATAGAGGGAGTAACCCTTATTTTTGTAAAGAAGTGAATAAAGCATTCATAACATTGTATTCACAGTATTTTGCAGTTGCAAAGTGAATAAGAAGTTTTTCACAATTTATGGGCAGAGAGAAACTCTGCAGAATTTAATTCCTCTTCTCCTTCATCGTTCTTTACACTCTTTCTTTCTCCATTGTTCTTATCTTTTCATTGCTATTGTGTGGTTAATAACAATCTTATTCATCAATATTGATTGAAATTCTCCATAGGCTTTGGGGGATTTCCAACATCTGGTATCTAGAGCTCCGGTTAAATCGATTCGTGGGAAGAAAATCACCATGGCAACGAATCATCCAAACAGGCATTTTTCAGCAAATCTTCCAATTCTCAAGAATAACAATTATGAGAATTGATGCAAGTAGATAAAGATTATGTTCCGTTATCAAGATCTTTGGGATCTTGTGAAGGAAGGAGTAACAACGTTTGCAGAAAACGTGACAGATCAAGAAAAGGCCGCACATAAAGAATTGAAGAAGAAAGATTATAAATCTATCTTTATAATCCATCAATGTATTGATGCAGATAACTTTCAAAAGGTAAGTGATGCAGAGTCATCGAAAGAAGCATGAGAAGTTCTGGAGAAATCGTTTGGAGACACGAAAAAGGTGAAAGAGGCGAGGTTACAAACTCACAAAAGAACGTATGAATTGCTTCAGATGGAAGACAATGAAAGCATAACTGATTTCTTCACCAAGGTTACGAAACTGGTGAATCAAATTAAGGTATGTGGAGAAGTGTTGACATCAAGATCTATTGTTGGAAAGATCTTGAGGTTGTTGGCTCCAAAGTTTGACCACGTGGTAGTAGCCATATAAGAGTCGAAAGATTTGTCAAAATTGACAAAGGAAGAGCTTCAAGGGACGCTTGAATCTCATGAACAAAGAATGGCTGAAAGAGCTGCAGGAAATTCGAAGAGTTATATGGCTTTGCAGGCTCAATCAGCAAAAGAAAGAAAAAGCAAAGGAAGCTGGAATAGAAACAAAGGAAGAGGAGGTTACAACAATTCGACTGGTCGAAATCAGAGAAAACCCTGGAACCAAGGCAACCAAAGAGGTGGTGTTGCAGGTAGAGGAAGAGGTGGCGGTCAAAATCCAGACAAGAGTCACATTCAGTGTTATAATTGTCAGAAGTATGGTCACTATTCTAGTGATTGTCCAGAAAAGCAGAAGAATCAAGAAACTTATGCAAAGTTGGCGAAACACGAAGAAGAAGAGACGTTGCTGATGGTTAGAACAAGAGAAGAAAAGAGATTCAAGGACCAGTGGTACTTGGACTCAGGATGCTCATCACACATGTCCGGAAGAAAATATTGGGTTGTCAACATAAACCCTCAATGAAGAATATGGTAAAATTTACAAATGACAACACTCTAGCAGCTGAAGGTGTTGGTGATGTTCTGATTATGAGGAAAGATGGCAAGAGGTCAGTAATTTCAAATGTGTTGTACATACCAGACATGAAGAGAAATTTGCTCAGCATAGGGTAGTTAGTCAAAAAGAACTACAGAGTGTCGACCGAAAAAAAAGATGATGAGAGTTCTCGACTTAAATGGAAGATTGATCTTGAAGGCTCCAATGTCTCAGAATAGAACCTTCAAGATTGAGCTTAATGTGATGGAGCATAAGTGCCTTGCAACAGCAACCAACAAAGATGAATGGATATGGTATTATAGACTTGGTCATCTCAACTTGAAAGACATCAGAGATTTGAAGAGAAGAAATATGGTTTCAGGATTACCAAAAATCGACATTCCAAACGAAGTGTGTGAAGAATGTGTGCAGGAGAAGCATCATAAGAACAACTTCAGTAAGGATACAGAAAGCAGGTCGAAGGCAATTCTTGAAGTCATATACTTTGATGTATGTGGCCCTCTCCAGGTGGATTCGATTGGAGGTAACAAATACTTTGTTACATTCATAGATGATTTCAGTCGAAAACCGTGGTCTTACCTGATCCAGAAGAAAAGTGAAGTGATCGAGGTATTTGCCAAGTTTAAATCTATAGTCGAAAGACAGAATGGTCGAAAGATCAAGATTTTGAGAACTGATGGTGGTGGAGAATATGTGTCAAAATACTTCGATGCATTATGTATGAAAGAAGGGATTATGCATGAGGTGGTGCCACCCTACACTCCACAGCAGAATAAAGTCGTAGAGAGGAAGAATAGAACCATTATGAACATGGTTAGAAGTATGTTGAAAGGCAAGCATCCACCCAAAGAGTTATGGGGAGAAGTTGTGTCGACTACGACATATATCCTGAACAGATGTCCGACAAAGAAGCTAGAAGGAATCCCGCCAGAAGAATGTTGGTCTGGTGTCAAGCCTAGCTTGAGTCATATGAGGATTTTTGGATCTATAGCACATAGACATGTGCCAGATCAGTTGAGAAGAAAACTTGATGACAAGTTGAGTCAGATGATCCTGATAGGATATCGTTCGACTGAAGGATACAAGTTGTTCGATCCAGTAAATAAGCAAGTAGTGATCAATAGGGACGTGATCATAGATGAGCTTAACGAGTGGGATTGGATTGAGAATTTCAAGAAATATTCAGTGAGAATCTTTTGTGATGAACCAGCTAGTGAAGTCGAAAGAGAAGTTCGGCAAGAAGAAGTCAGAGGTGAAGCAAGCACAAGCAGACCTCAAAGAACAAGACACATGCCTGCAAGGTTGCAAGAATGTGGGATTACATCAGATGATGTAGTCAATGAAGAAGGTGATCTGGTACATTATGCTTTCTACGCAGATTTCGAACTTGTCAATGCAACTGACGTATTGAACGATTCAAAGTGGATGAAAGCAATGGATGAAAAGTTGAAGTCAATCGAAGTTAACAACATTTGGTCACTTGTCGAATTTCTCAAGACAAGAAGGCAATCGATATGAAGTGGATATACAAGGTGAAGTTGAATCCCAAAGGAGAAGTGACTCGATACAAGGCGAGACTTATGGCAAAAGGATTTCTTCAGAAAGAAGCAATCGACTTCGATGAAGTTTTTGCACCTGTTGCTAGGATTGAAACAATCAGGTTGATTGTTGGTCTAGCAAACATGAACAACTGACAGATGTGTCAGATGAATGTGAAATGTGCATTCCTTAATGGTCCCTTAGAAGAAGAAGTTTATGTTGCACAACCAACTAAGTTTGTGAAACATGACGAAGAAAGAAAAGTGTACATGCTGTATAAAGTCCTGTACGGACTTAAAGAAGCTCCAAGAGCTTGGAACAAGAAGATAAATGGTTTTCTAAGGGAGAAGGAATTTGTGAAGTTCAAATCTAAACATGGAGTATATGTAAGAAGAAGCAAGAGTGAATTGCTTATACTATGCCTCTATGTCGATGACTTGTTAATAACAGGTAGCTGCAAGAAGGAGATCAAAGACTTCAAAGGTGATTTCAACAAGGAATTCGAAATGTCAGATCTGGGTGACATTTCATATTTTCTCGGCATCGAATTCTACAAGAGTGGTAGAGGTTTGATGATGCATCAAAGAAGGTTTGTAGGTCGAAGTGTTCAAAAGACTAAGAGCTATGATGAATGTCGATAGCTTAGACACAATGAATTAGGTGGTGTGTTGAATTGTAATTCCTTGTGTCGAAGCAGGTTTCTCGATAGAACAATGAAGTGTCATACCACCTAGTGTGATTGAGTTATGTTAGTGTCGAAGTGTCGAAGCATGTTGCTTCACATAGGATTTCGACTTAGGCCTATTTTAATAGTGTTAGCTATTTTGGACTTTTATAGTTTTGGGTTTTGGCTTGAGGTCCAAGTTAACCTAAATCTATAAATAGAGGGAGTAACCCTTATTTTTGTAAAGAAGTGAATAAAACATTCATAACATTTTCTTTACACTCTTTCTTTCTCCATTGTTCTTCTCTTTTCATTGCTATTGTGTGGGTAATAACAATCTTGTTCATCAAGATTGATTGAAATTCTCCATAGACTTTGAGGGATTTCCAACAAATGAATTAAGGAGTGTATCCAAATTACTTTTATATAAGTTTTTGTAAAATAAAAGTACAAAATAATTCAAGATGGGAAAAGATTAAGACACGGCGACCCTTGTCACCATTATTATTTTTGATCACGACTAAAGACCTAAACATTGTCCTCAATGCTTTCCGTTAACACCTTTATTTTTAAAAGTCATAGAATCGACACAAATCTAGAATTTAGAATCCCACACAAAGATTTTGTGTGAGATGAGTAGGAAAATTATTAGATATTTAAAGATTTTGATTATATTTGAAATGATGTCAGGATTGAAGTTTTAATTTCACAATAGCTTCACAATAGCTTGATGGACAGAGTTAATGTTGTGGATTCATGGAGGGTTCAATGGTGTTAAATTATAAAATAGGTCATACCCTGCTTCTTTGCTTTGGGCTATCAATTAGAAGGTACTCGCTTCTTTGCCTTGGTGTTAAGTTTGAAGGAGTGGTATTATTTAATATTGGATCTTATAGTCTGTTCTAGTTTTTTATTAAACAAGAAAGTGTAGGTCTATGCTATTGGACGGTGAAAAAGGCATACATAAGCATAGAAAAACAATTAAGTTGTAGGAGGAAAATAGAATATACAAGTTTTTTCATTTCACAAATATTTTGAAGGACATATTATACAAAAGAGAGGCAGGTTCTTGATCATGATAAAATATGGGTCAATTTTGGTTTTATTAAGAATTTTACTCGAATTATAAATTGAATTCATCATTTTTCTCTTAGAATTCTTTACAAATATAAGATTGGTGAGAGATTCGAATAGTATCCTTATAGTCATGATTTCTAAAATTTATAATTCTAAAATATTGTCTAATTTTTGGCCGATTCTTTTGATAGAGCATATGTAGAAGGTTTTATCAAATGTATTGGCTATTCGTTCGAATCAGTTATAAATGATGTTATTTTTGAGATTCAGTTTGCTTTTGTGAAGAATCGTCAAATTTTAAACAATATTGTTGTAGAAAATTAATTGGCTAATAATCCTAAGAAATGAAAAAAAAATGAGTGTGTTTAAAATGAATTCTGAGATGTATGATTCTTTTAAATGATGATATTTAGAGGATATTATGAGAAAGATGAGGTTAATTTGGAGCGATGGAATAAATTGATTAAGGAATGTATCCAAGATAGACTCATTTGAATTATAACTTTCGAAGAAATATATTTTAATCACATTAAATCATACAGCTTGAAAAAAAAACCATAAAATTCCTTTAAAAACTTTGCACTATAATACCCGATTTAAATGTGATACATTGAATTTGCTTAGCACGAGTTGAGATATTGTCTCCCATATCTTTTTCTTTTTTCTTTTATTCTGTTTTCCTTTTCTTCCATGTTTCTTTTTGCTGTTTTGATAAATAATAAATTGAAAGATAAGGTGCAATGATATTGATGAAGAATCCGAAAGTCAACCAATAGGAATAACTAATTTATTTATGTGAATATTTTCTAGAAATGGAAAAGTTTGTTGATTTGTTCTCTCTATCTTTTTTGTCGAATAGAAATTAAATATAAAAAATTGAAAAGATAGAAGAAGGTTATGGAAGAAAGAGTGAACATATCCAACACCACGAAATGTGGGTAATGGGACCATTGAACTAAGTGAACTCGTGCACCGACCAGCCCATATTACTACTACTAGATTCAATTATTCATATTGGTTGAACATAAAACAGGACCATTTATCTAGTACGGATGTAGAAGATATACACACATCCAATAGTGTTGATTAACCAATTAGTTGGTAGAATTGTGTACAAAATAAAGTCAAGTCATTTATCTTTCAACTAGCATCTTTGTTTTATTTATTAATCTTTTAATACAATTTCATATTTAACCGCAACAAAATAAATATGAAAAGGAGCACTGATACGAGTGATTACACTTAATTTTACAACAATAATAGTACCAATTGAACTAACATCTTTATATAATATTCTCAATCCAATTAGTGATAGGATGCACGCTTGTATTGTGCTTTTTTTTTTCATAAAAAAATTATATAAGAAATTAAATAATAAATATTAATATTTAATTTAAGTTATTTTATGTATGAAAATAAAATTAACAGTAAGGAGGACCTAGTTAGTCATGTCATTGTCCAAGGCACATCGGGGATTTGGGATTTGTTGACGCATGCGTCATAAACTCAACTACGGCAGCGTGTCATTTCATACACAAGATTTTGTCGAAATGCAAGAATTTCTTAAAATAATTAGTGATGATGAGATTTTTGAGACCTCGAATCCTCAAACACCTATGACGCATCAACATGAGTTAGAGTAGCTATGAAGTGTGGAATTGATGGTCGGTATGACCAGCTCGATCATCCTCATTAGTATTAACTACCCTCATTAGTATTAACTTTATTTTCGTATGTAAAAATAATTTAAATTAAATATTAATATTTATTATTTAATTTTTTATATAAAATATTTTATACAAAAATTCAATATACACTAACGTCAATTAAGTTGGTCTTACTATTTAAATCTTATTAATTGGACTGACGATATTATGTGCAGACGTCAGTCAATCTAATTGTC
This sequence comes from Lathyrus oleraceus, assembly GCF_024323335.1. Taxonomy (NCBI): domain Eukaryota; kingdom Viridiplantae; phylum Streptophyta; class Magnoliopsida; order Fabales; family Fabaceae; genus Lathyrus; species Lathyrus oleraceus. The sequence continues at coordinate 81,312,773 of NC_066584.1, read as the reverse complement.
ACTACCATTATAAAATCAAATACAATGACAATTAGTCTAGTACCTTACTCTATTACAATTTATTTTTAATTTTAAAAATGGAAGAGATTGAAAATTTATTTGAAACGTTAATTATTTTGAAAATATTTTTTAAAAATTGGATCATGTGGATGAAAAAAATCGTGATTTGTTCATCAAACTAATAACCAATGTGTTACTCCTTCATTTAGAAAATTAGGTTTCATAGAAATTGATCAAAATCATACCATTTTTAGTCATTGATTTTGAAAGTGACCGTGCTTTTTAGCTTTTAGAAAATAAATTTTTTCTTTGTATTTTAAAAAAAATATTCTAAAACCGTAAAACTGTTTTTTAAAATATTATAAATTTTATATTTTTTTTTAAATTAATAAACTAATTTTAACATCCTATAATATAAATATATATTATTGAAAATTAAAACATGGTCGAAATTATAATTTTTAAAAAATATTGTATCTCAAAATTGATTTTTATGAAATGTTATTTGAAATATCTTCCAAATTAAATCTTATTGAAATCTTGATATTCATAATCTTTTTTAATAAAATCATAAAATATTTAAAATAATATTTTAAAAATATTATTTAAACTAAATTTTTATTAATAAAAAATTGTATTTTTTTTAATATAAAATTATATTATACTATAAAAATCACTTAAAAAAACCAAAATAACGGGCATAAGTGATCTTCGAAGACTAATTTGTATTATTATCATAAATGTATGAGATCTTCTTTTCTAATGAAGAGACTTACAACAACTCAATCAAGCAAAGACCAATTATAATTGACACAATGAAGACGGTCAGGCCAAACATCTCATAAGAGAAATGAAAGCTGTTGGTGGTGCGATTCAAAAATAGGAAATTGTTGCCACCAGATATGTTTACATTCTGACAATGTAACAAGAAAGTTAGATAAAGTAAAAAATACATGTTTCTTTCCATGAAATGAACGAATTGAACATGATAAAGCTATTTGACATATCCAAAGATAGGTTTAGATAGAGGTGTTCTCACTATGTGGTCTTTTTAAAAAAATGTGTGAAGAGTATAGAGAAAATTGCATTCATACTTAAAAAATACACCACGTTCTTAGAGTTCAATAATTTTATATTGAATTGAAATTATTTATTAATAATAATAAGATATTTGTTTGTTATATTTGTTTTTCTAAAATAATAAAGTCATTAAAATAGTTAATGATCACATTAAATCATTGAGACTATTATATGACTAGATTAATGATCACATGTTATAAATTATTGATAAAGAGTATTTAAGTCTTCACATAAATATGATATTATAAGTAATATTTATTCTGGATTGTCTCACCGTGATGTTATGTAAGTGTCATAAGTTATTTTCAAGATGATAGTGATGTATATCACTATTCAATCTGAAATCACTATGGACCTTAGATGTGGAATCGAATACTTTATTTTCAATCAAGTATTGTCCGTAACAGAATGATCATAAAGATGGTTGATAGGTATTTTATAAATCATGTTGAGAGACATGAGTGACATAGATGAATTTTTTCCACCATACGTAATAGGATATATGTTTAGGCCCAATTTTGAAATGGACAAGGGTGACAGAGTCTATGCCTTGTGTTCGATATAGACATGAGAGCAAAATGATGATTATGGACATAAACATTATCACATAAAGATTTTGTCAGATCACATGACATTTTCGTGACTTGGATATAAATTATGTATTGTTAGATATCACTCAGTATTTATTATATTAAATATATGATTTGATATGTTTATTAAGGTCGTGAGAATGTACAAGGTCACAACATAAGTACAAATCAATGAGAGATAAAATAAATAACTGAAGACAATTTAATTATGTGATCTTGTAAAGTACTAATATTGATTAGAGAAATGTCGTACACCGTAAGGTCTGATGACCTAAAGTGAATTACTGCACATTGTATGGTACACTGAATTTTAGTGGAACATGAAACATCGTAAGAAAACTTTAGTACAAAGGTTATAAAGGTTATGTTTATAAAAAATTTCAATCTGCACAAGTAGTTCTATAAATATAACCTTTGAACTAAATTTTTAAGTAGACTTGTTTGTGAAATCCTATCCATATTCTCTCTCTCTCTCTCTCTCTCTCACACACACACACACACACACACACACACACACACACACACACTCAAAATCTTCATTCATAACAGCTAGCACTGAGATTCAATGCATTTTGTTTATGTGGACCGAGTATAGGATTGATTGTTCATCGTTCATGATCATTCATCTGACTCTTCATCAATAGTTAATCGCCACAAGAGGTAACCAATCTATCACTAATCATATTTTTTCATAAGGATCAGCTAAAGGAAACATTTTGTTTCCGCTACATTTTATATCACAATTTCCCTTCAATAAAATACTAAAAGGTTAGCTTTTGGAATAGAAGAAATAAGAGGAATTATATGACTTTTGCGCTATAAATCCTCAAGTGTTGGCATAACATCATCCTAAAAACCCATGGGAGCATAGGATTTGACAACTTGAAATGTATAATTATTGAAAGCCATTATAGGTTCACGAAGAAGAGGGGGAAATGGATGAAAGATAATACAAATCAAAGAGGCATAAGAAAATTCATAGCAAATGAGAAAAGAAATTTGAGGTCATATATGAAGTTTTTAAATGAAAAATCAGACAACTAGTCTCATATTTTCAAAATGTAGGTAATTATGGATTTACACTTAGTAACATATCACTATACAAAAGGATTTACGAATCAACGTGTAATTTACAAATTTTGGTATTTCTATTAAAAGTTATTGAGAAGATCCCAAGTCTCACATTAGTTGGAGATAGAGTTTCAAAAGAGTTTATATAGAGTGACACCCTTTATCTAACAAATCGATTTTGTAAGGATGGGTTAGGCCAAATCAAATATGGTACCAGGGCATATTTATCAAATTTTAGACCACCCACTCTTTAAATCCATGCACCAAACTCAAACGAGTGATAACCGTGAGGGTGTGTGTTAAAAAGATCCCAAATCCCATAGTGGTCGAGATAAAGTCTTGAAAGAGTTTACATAGAGTGACATTTCTCACCTTACAATCCGATTTTGTAAGGATGAATAATGTCAAACTATAATAGAAGGAAGTCACAAAAACCTGGGAGACTTCTATTAATATTAAAATTTAAAATTGTACATTGATAATGAATTTGCAAATATTTTTCTTGTATCAATTTAAAAGAAATTTAAATAAGGCCTATAGATAAGGAATACATATAAAGGTTGGCACTATGCAACGTCCTAAGAGGTTTGATACGATAATAAATCTAAGAAAGGTTAACACATGGAAGAAAAGAGTACTAGCTGAGAATGTTAAAACTTGGACCCATAAGATTGGTGAATAATGGAGAAATTAGAGTGTGGATAGGGAGAGAGGAATAAAGAGAAAGAGATAATTGAGGTGTTAAAGAATGCAATATTTTTGCTACAACTACGTTGTCAAATCTTGGCGTTAAAGAACGCAAGATTTTTGCGACAACATACTGCTCTGTGTTTGTTTCTCCATCTACCTTCACTTGATTCACTAACCGAGTGATTCTCGTTATAAAAATTTTGATCGTCTATTTTCCCTCCATTTGAATCAATTCAAGTTGACGTTTGTGAGCTTGTAACCTCAAAACCTTCGCCTTGTCATCCCATGCGTATGTATTCTCTAAGATTTCTCACGCTTGTTTTGACGATTCACAATCACCAACTTTCTCAAAGTTGTCATCATCCACACATTGATGGATAAAAAACAGCGTCTAGAAATCTTTCTTCTTATCTTCCTTATGTGTTTCTCGTTGTGCATCTGTTACACCTTCGATAAAGGGATTCACCTCATACTTGATCACTCCAAGAACATCTTGGTAACCAAATAACACTTTCATTTGTTTGCATCTTTGTCGTCATTCTTCGGATCAAGCATGTGTAGGTTTGCAAGATTTCTTTCATTGGAGACATGATTCATGCTACATAATAGGTGTTTGTGGATCAAAATCAGGCTCTTGATGCCAAATGTTAGAACTTGGAACCCCAAGATTAGTGAATAATGGAGAAATTAGAGTGTGAAGAGGGAGAGATGAATATAGAGAGATGATTGAGGGTGATAATATTTTTTCATTAACATTGATGAGAATTCCTACAAGACATTTATACAAACATTACATGATGATTGAGATACATATCACATAAGCAAATAACTGAAAAAAAACTGAAAAATCGTACCTGTAATCGGTTACACTAAACCTGTAACCAGTTACAACTGCTACAAGAAATAATTTTCTTTTAGTGGTAACCGGTTATGTGATCATGTTAATCGGTTACATCCATGAAGCTTTCCCTATTTCTTCAATTTAGAAGTGACTTTTACCTTAATGTAACCAATTACATCCTATATTAACTGGTTGCAACACTTGAATTATCAAAAGTACTTTTAAGATACAAAACATCAAACAAAATAAAAAATAGTTTTAAGAGAATATAATTGATAAAAATCCATTAAAGTTTACGAGCAAGAATCAATAACCATGCAATATTAATAATGTCGATTGGTTCCCAACAGATGTTCACAGTTTTTGGCTAATCAATTTCAAAAGCCACTTAATTTAGGAAGAATATTATAATCATGTAAAATAAAACTACTTACTTTATTACAGAAAGACACTTTGTGAAGTTATTCTTTCAATAAATTATTAATATTAGTGATGACTAAGGATTAACCAGAATTCTTTAACGCGATTAATGTAGATGGGTCCATGAAGAATGTCAAAATAACCATTCAACTTTTGTTTGTGAATAGTTTTTCTTAGATCAAAATCTTTGTCTTCCAAATCACCAAAATCAACAAACTTTTCATTGATAACGAACATAAGATTATCATCTAAGGTTGTTGAAGAAATTTTTGAAGAAAAGAAAAGACTTTGAAACTATGTTTGTTTTTTAGAAATAGAAATCACATATTACTTATGTTTTAAACAAATACGAGGGGACAATCAACTTATTATCTCGGTTATTCAAAAACTCCGAGGGGAAAAACGATTCAGGATTTTTTTTTAATTATTATAATTTTTTTGTAAACTAAATTGTATATCATGTCGGTTTCCTTAATAAACAATGGATACGATAAGTATCATTTTATTATAAAAACAGTCGTTAAACAAATTTTATCCTAATCTTAACTTATATGTAGCTGCCCCAAACTCGAACGCATCATTCTTTTGGGATCCATCTCACAAAATGTTGTTGTTGTTGTTATTGTTGTATTTAGAAGCTTGTAAAAGTTCTCTATGATGGATTGCAAGTGAAGAAAAACATTTTTCAATAGTTGGAACAAATAATTCCTTTAGAAGTTTGAAGCATTCAATGGTTGAACCAGATAACTTCTTACACCAAATTTTTGGTTTTGTTGTATTATTGTTTTTCAAAATTTTGTGTAAATAATTAAATTTTAAAAAAAAAATCATGTTCACCCCGATTTTTAACAAAACTGAGGGGATAACTTAGCGTGAAACCTAAACAAATCTTTGTCGTTCATTTCATGATTATCAACGCTCAAGACACTACCATTAATGATCCGTGTGAAACCTAAAAAACTTCCATTATAAAGACTTTCTGATATCTATAATTGATCAAGAAACGTCATGAAGCGCTTGAAACTATCTACATCCTCCACTTTAAATTTTTCCATTAGGAGATGATGGATTGCAACTGCAGAAAATTATTTGGGTTTAAGGTTTGTGTTTCTAAATATTCATTTGAGCAGAAAATAATTTATTTTTGTATCCATTTTTTTCTAACCCTTTTTTATTTTGTTTATACCATAAACAAATACTAGCAAGGTGAATCATTTGACCTTGCCCAAATATCAAGTAGTCGAAGATCCAATATATGATCTTTAGGGATAAATTATTTTTTTTTAATTATTCTGTGTAATCAATATATGATCTTTAGGGATAAATTATTATTTTTTAATTATTCTGTGTAATCAATATAATATCATGGGTAAAATTTTAGTTTGTAAACAAATTATTTTTATTTATTTGTTGTGTAAGCAATCTAACGAATTTCAATTAAAAAAACAATTTATCTTACCTCTCGGTTTTATTGTAAATCGAGATGTATGAAGCGTTATTTGTAAATAATAAAAATGCAGATGCTGGATTCGAATCCATGTGCAAATTAATTTATCCATCAGTGTTTAAATAACTGAGGTGATAACATGTTAATTTTCATGATGCCCTTCATTACCTCGCTACTGTAGCCGAGGTAAAATGCATTTTGCGTTCGACGTTAAAAGCAATTTTTATAGTAGTGACAAATACATTTTGGATCACTTAAAGCCTTTTCCATTTTAACATGTTCGGATTCGACCATAGGTGAAAAATGGACGAAATCACCATCATAATTGACTTTGTTGTAACAACTCACAATCTTGGAGTCTTTGAAACAAACCTCTTTGCCTTGTTGATCTTCTCACAGTCTCTTCAATTAGGGAACCGACAATAGGAGTTTATGTACTTCCCATATATGCAGAATCTTAATTTTCAAAACTGTAACCAGTTACAACTTTTATGTAACCGATTACAGGTTGTTGGAGTGGCTTCATCTCGTCGAAAACAATGTCTCGGCTGATCATAACCCTCATATTTGCTGCATCAAACAACTTGTAACCACCAATAGAGTAATACCCTACAAGTATCATCATCTCCCCCTTATCATCCAACTTCTTTCTAAGCTTCCTGGGAACATGTCGATATGCTACAAAACCAAAAACTCTTAAATGGTTCAGATTCAGTTTGAATCCCGACCATGCTTCATACGGTGTTACCTCCCAAGCTTCTTTATTGGATACCTATTCAGAAAATAGGAAGTTGTGGATACCACCTCTCCTCATAACTCTTTCGACAAGTTCTTCCCATTTAACATGCTTTTAACCATGTTCATGATCAATCGATTATTCCTTTCAGCAACACCATTTTTTTGTGGTGTATAAGGTGTTACAACTTAATGTTCTATCCCTTCTTGATCACAAAACCTCTCAAAGTATTTTGAGACATATTCACCTCCACCATCTGTTTTAAGCACTTTGAGCTTGTGGCCACTTTGCCTCTCAACCATGGACTTGAACTTCTTAAACATTTCAAATACCTCACCATTTCTCTTGATTAGGTATGTTCATTTCTTTTAACTATGATCGTCGATGAATGTGATAAAATATCTATTTCCACCAATGGAATCTACTTACATTGGTCCACACACATCCGAAGACACCACCTCAAGGCGATTCTTGGTTTTGCAACCTCCATCCTTGCTGAATTTACACTTATGTTGCTTCGCTTGCACATATTCTTCACAAATATCAGCTAGTATGTTGATCAATGGCAACCCCGTTACCATTCCATTCTTTTATAAGTCTTTGAGATCTCGAAAATTGAGATGTACAACACAATAGTGCCATATACACTATTCTAGACTTGTTGTTGTAGCAATACATCTATGCTCCATAGCCTTCAGCTCAACCTTGAAAGTTTTATTGACATCCATATAAGCTTTAAGGATCAAAATCTTATTTGCATCCATAACACGCAACCTCTTGTTTTTCATGTAAATCTTGTAACCCTTCTCAAGCAATTAGCCAATACTTAGAAGGTTACATTTAGTTCCAAGAATGTACAATACATCTTTGATCAAGGAATTTCCACCATCCTTTCTCATGATCAAAACATCATTGATCCCATCAACTGCTAGAGAGGTGTCATCCGCAAAATTCACTTTGTTCTTCATGGCACGACTAATTTTAACAAACCAACCTTTCATCTCCGTCATATGCGTACAACATCCCGGATCCACATATTATTCTTCAATGCACTTGAATCCTTCTCTCACATTCACCATGACATTTTATTTTACATGTAATCAGTTAACTCTTTCATGTAACCGATTACAACCTGCTTTTGCAGCATTTCCAAAATTGTTGATGCCGTTATCCCGCAGTTTGTTACCGCTGCATTCGTCTTCTTTGATCATGACCAAAAGTGTATTCTCCTAATCAAACTCATGTATTGCAACTTCGGCTTCATCTCCTTGAGGTTCCTTCTTGTTATCATTGCACTCTCTTGCAAAATGACCGAACTTTTGACACTTAAAACACTACTCCTTGCTTTTGTCAAACCTCTTCTTTTCATCTCTAAAGTTGTCTTGGCCACCATTTTTTTACAACTACTCTCACCCTTTTGGCAAGTCGAATTCTTGAAACTTTAGGACTCTCTTCCACTAAAATTATGAAAATTCTATGTATTCTTCATGGGTCATTTTCCTTTCGACCTCTTGTCCTTCTCGTCCAAACGAGCTTGCAAAGCAATCTCGGCCTTTGTGTTATCATTATTTCTCTCCTTCATTCTTTGCTCATAAGCCTCAAGAGAGATTTATAACTCCTCTTTTCTCATCGTCGCAAGATTTTTCGATTCCTCAATCGCTACAACTACTTGTCAAATCTTGGTGTTAAAGAACACAAGATTTTCGCGACAACATAATGGTTTGTGGCTGTTTCTCCATCTGTCTTCACTTGATTCACTAACCGAGTGATTCTCATTGTGAAATTGTTGATCGTCTCCTTTTCCTCCATTTCAATCAATTCAAGTTGACGTTTGTAAGTTTGTAACCTCACCACCTTCGCCTTGCCAGCCCACGCGTATGCCTTCTCTAAGATTTCCTACGCTTATTTTGACGAGAATGTGTATGTTGCAGAGATTATTTCACCTTTGTATTCATTGGCATTCTTCACATCAAGGATGTGTATGTTGCAGAGATTATTTCATTGGAGACATAATTCATGTTGCACAATAGGTGTTTGTGCATCAGAACCAGACTCTTGATGGCAAATGTTAGAACTTGGAACCACATGATTGGTGAATAATTGACAAATTAGAGTGTGGATAGGGAGAGAGGGATAAAGAGAAATAATTGAGAGTGAGAATATTTTTTTCATTAACATTGATGAGAATGTCTCCAAGACATTTATACAAACATTACACAATGATTGAGATAAAAGTCACATAAGCAAATAATTGGAAAAAACTGAAAAATTGTACCTGTAATCAGTTATACTAAACTTGTAACCGGTTACAACTACTACAAGAAATATTTTTCTTTTAGTGGTAATCGATTGCGTGATTACGTTAATCGGTTACACCTGTAAAACTTTCTCTGTTTTTTCAATTTATAAATGACGTTTATCTTACTGTAACCGATTACACTCGTATTAACCCGTTATAACATTTGAATTACAAAAAGAAAAATACTTTTTAAGAGATAACTCATCAAATTCATGAAACAGAAAAAAAAAATATAGTTTGAAGAAAATATAATTGATAAAAAGTCATTAAAATTTACGAGCAAGAATCAATAACCATGCAATATTAATAATGTCTCTCGGTTGCCTACATATATCCACAGTTCTTGGCTAATCAATTTCAAAATCCACTTAATTTAGGAAAAATATTATAATTATGTAAAATAATACAGCTTAATACAACTTACTTTATTACTATCGAAGGATACTTTGTGAAGGTATTCTTTCAAAAAAGTATTATTTACCTAATACTCACTTCATTTTTTATTATAAATTATTTTTAGTTTTTCACATATCTTAAAAAATTGTAATAATTATCATATGAGAAAGAGAAATTACGAAGGTTTTATAAAATTGTCCTTCATTAATGGTATTGAAAAGATAAATTAACATACTTAAAAGAAAAAAGTTAATAAATATTTAAAAATATAATAAAAAAAAATTAATGAATCATTGAATTATAAAACGACTTATATTGTTGTACAAAATATTTTTTCAAAGCGACTTATAATAAAAAAAAACAAAAATAGTACTATTCAAGAAGTATTTAAATTCAAAAACTAGATGGCTATAGTCTCATATTATTTATTTTTCATATTATGAATAACGACTGATTAAATAAATTAGCAATTTATATTTTTTCTTTAAAATACACCATTAAATAAACTCTTTAATAAAGTAGCAATTTATAAATTTTGTTTTTCTTACGCCACTAAATATTTTTTAACTTATTATTTATATGAAATTAAATGGCCACAAAATAATGAGCCGGACAAAATAAAGGGGTCTACATCTATACTTGAGTTGACTTATCTTCATTATTGATTGACTTTTCTGTGTTACATTATTCAACGAATTAATCAACATATAAACAGTGAATTTCCAATATACTACTGTACTATATATTCTTATAGAGTACTAGAGTAATCTAGGTACACAAACTTGGGTGGATACATGAACAGAAACCTATACTTATGCAGTTGAGATATATACAATGTGCACTTTGGTTATGACTTAGAATTTAGAATAGATAAAAAGTCTTTTGATCAAGTTCTAACCATATAAAAATAAGTAAGTAACTATGATTACTAGTATGTATTTGAGTAAATGTATTAATGTCCATACCATGTATTCTGTTAAAGAAGTGAGGGAATTTGTCAGAAATAGTAGATTTAAACATACAAAAATTGTTGAAGGCATCAATCCAGATAAACTAGAGAGTGAATGGACAGATGAAGAAATTAAGAAAGTCTAATATGATTTGTAGGCATGCAATATTCTTATTTACATATTTAGTGTGAATGAATATTTTAGCAATTTCGCATTGTGAGAGTACCTAACACAAGAGTATGAATTAGTGTTGAATAGTCAAAGAGTAACAATCTAACACAAGAGTATGAATTATTTTGGATAGAGCGAGAGGAAACCATTGTATCTATGGAGATGGGATTTACTCGTTAATAAATTAGAAAATCTTGGTAAAGCAAGCATAAACTAAGATTGTGTTAATAAAATTTTAAGATCTATAAACAAGGACTAATAACATAATGCATTTATGGAGTCTCAAGACTCTAATACTCTAGATGTCACCCAAAATAGAATTATTCTCATTTTGGAAGGCAAGGTGTCCAAATTTAAAAGATGCTATAAAATCTTTAAAAAGTGGGCATGAAACCCTTATAAGTCAGAAATATGAAACTCCTAAGAAGGAAAATAAAAATGATGAGTTTTGTCTTGAAGGAGATTAGATCTCTAAACGGTTAACTAGTACAAGTTTCTAGAGTTCCAATTGTTAAAAACTCTTTTTAAAACCCTATAAAAACTATCTCTATATTAAAGAAAGAAGTAGTAAACTCAATATATCCAATGAGAGATGCCATAAGAAATGTTAAAGTTCCTAAGCAATATATAATAAGAGGGCCTAAACTTATCATGCATGTCACTAACCTCTGAGGCACAATTTAAGTTGGGGATCTAAATTACCTTCTTGGTTGTAATGTTGTCTGAAACCACAGAGAGGAAAAAGGTTACTGGATAATGGTTGTTTAAGACATATGACATGTGTTGCTTCAATACTGATTGATTTTTACAAGAAATAGTTGTGGTTACGTCACCTTGATGATAATAAAAAAGGTATCATACTAGGCGAGTTTGTTGTGGAATACCTCCACAACAACCATTGGCGGAGCTATGCTCGTTAAAAGGCTTAACCACAGTCTCCTTATAATAGGTTAATTATGCGACAAGAAAATGACTACACAATCATTTTTACCATTTTTCGATGTGTAATTGAGCATAATATAGATGATAAAAGAACGTTTAAGGTTATTACGCCGATGTATATATGTTGGATCTTGATGATGTATCAAATAATAGAATCAAATGTCTTGTCTCTAAGAATGAAGTTTCATGACTTTGACCTTGATGTTTGGGTAATGTCAACTTGTATTTGTTGAATAAAGTTGTGTCAACCCAAACTTAAATTTTTTAAAGACAAAAAATGTGTGATCCTTATCAAATGGGAAAGCATATTAGAGTTTCTTTTCAATCTAAAAAAATTGTTTCAATACATTGTTGTATTCCAAATTGTGACCACCTTCTCCTAATCTAGGATTTAAATCACTAACATGTCCAAAGACCATATAAGTCATCTGGCCAAATCCCAATGACCTAAAGAGTCAAAGGAGAACCATTTTGATTTTTTTCCCTAATCCCATTTTGATTAACTGCTGATTTAAGTAGATTAATATTATCAGGTGATTGATTACTTAAATATTGTTTATATAATGATTATTTAACATAAGGTTAATTAGATTAATTAAATATTGATTAATATTAGGGATAAAATTAATTGATTTTTTTCATGTAATTAATAAAATATTGATTAATTTGTGTTATTAAATTAATTAGTTTTTTATTGAATTCTAATTAAGTTATTAGATTAGATTAATAGGTTAATTAGATTATTTTAGTTTATATTATTTAAGCTAATTGAATTTTATTTAAATTAATTGAGTGATTAATTAATTAAATTAATGTTTAATAATAAAAATGGGTTAAGTTGTGTCTATTTGTTTGAAACTGGTCCAGACCCATTCCAATTGGGTCAAGCGAGTAACCCAGGTCCCCAAGTTCTAACTGAGTAAGGTAAGACCCATGTCCATCATCTGAACGGGGTCAAACCCTTGACCTAGGTCCATCCTCAGCAACCCTAGTCCATCCCCTTCTTCCCCAAATCAAACCCTAGTTTGCGCCAAATTTTAAATCAAAGCAAACCAAAAACTTACAATTTTCAATTCAATCCAAACTTTCCATTTACATTCAAATCACGAAATACAAATCAAATCCAGACCAGGTACACCACAATAATCTGTTACATTTAAATCCCTAATTCTAAATCTAAACGAAATCAAAATTATAATCAATCTGGTACAAATCAAATTAAAAACTTCCTAAAACTACAAATCGAATTAAAACCTAAAACCTAAATTAATCTATAAATACATAAAAATCAAATGAACAAAGGACGAAAGAAAAACCCTAAAAAAGATACTTTTGATGCTGCAAATCCAACCCTCTCCAAAGCTCCCATTAAAAATAAATTAGGGTTTCGCATTGAAACCCTAATTCTTTTGAGCTAAGCCACAACACAACTTGTACCTCGCATCAAACAAGGGAAAGAAAAAGAAGAAGTTAAATAAGGAAGAAGAGACAACCGGATCAAAAAGAAGAGAAAAAGAATCGAATTTTACCTTTACCGAAGAACTCCTCTTCTCCGCAGGTTAGACCTCCGTTCCATATGTTATTGATGCACTTAATTATTTGGCTGCTTGCATGATTTGAGTGGGTTAGGGGTAGAACATAGGGATTTTAGGGTTTGTTTTGAATTTTGAATTTGTAGTTTGATTCCGTGTTTTGAATGATTTATTATTGCTTGGAAGGTTTGGATATATAGGTTGTTGCGATTTACATTACGTTTAGGTTTGACTTGAGGGGTTTCTGGGAAAAATGTACGGTTAGGGTTCATCAGATGAACCCTGGGGTTCATCTGGAGGGTTAGGGTTTTTAGTGGGGTTAAGGTTCTTTGTAGGGTTGAAGGATTTCTGGGGATTGTTTGAATTTTTCGGTTGAATATCAATTGGAAATCTGGATAGGGGTGGTGGTTGGCACAGTGGCCTTCATAGGATGGGGTGGCCGGATGGGGGTTTGTTTTAGAGAGAGGTCAGAGAGCAGAGAGAGGTATTAAGAGACAGAGAGAAGTAGAGAGAGAAAGTAAGGGGGAAAATGAAAGTTTGTGAAGGGAATTTGTTTATGTACCCCCTCAGTTGTTCCCTAAATATGTGCCAAGTGGCGCCCCAAAGAAACTCGGATCAGTTGACCACCTTGGTAAATTGAGGATCCCGTGCATGCCCGTCTATCATGGTCCCCTGTTAACCTTAAATCTGAACCCCTTATCTCGCGTAATTTGACCGGTCCACCCGATCAAAGGCTGATATCACGAATTACAAGATCCTTTGGATCTTGATCAAGAGATCCAAGGAGAGTCAGCAGTTGACTCCCCCCTTCCCTGGATTTCCCTCATGCGTGGGCCTCAAGCCTTTGGACTCTCTCTCTCTCTCTCTCTCTCTCTCTCTCTCTCTCTCTCTCTCTCTCTCTCTCTTCTCTCTCTCTCTCTCTCTCTCTCTCTCTCTCTCTCTCTCTCTCTCTCTCTCTCTCTCTCTCTCTCTCTCTCTCTCTCTCTCTCTCTCTCTCTCTCTCTCTCTCTCTCTCTCTCTCTCTCTCTCTCTCTCAATGGTATTCACACCCCCATTTTCAAGTCCATTACTAATTCAATTAAAAATACACCCCCTATTTTTTTTAGTTAATTAATTACTTAATTAACTATTAACTAGGATTTATAAATTTATTTAATATTTAGTATTAATTCAATTAAACTAATAATTAGTTCTTTTGTATAATTCTAATTTATTTATTCATGATAATTTATTTTTATGACTATTTAATTGGGATTTATTTATAAATATTTAGGATTAATTCAATTAAACTAGTAATTAGAGCTTTCTAATTGTAATTTAGTTTGATTTTTATTTTATAATTTATTTATTTGTGGGTTGATTAATTAAATTAGTTTTAATTTGATTCATTAATTATAATATTCATACTTAATTAATTAGAGATTTATATTGTTAAAATTGAGATTAATTAAATCAAGAAACATGGGATAAAATTATGGATGATTTCTAAGATTTTAAGGGATAAAAATTAGGGATAAAATTGGGTTAAGGGATATATCATATTGAGTCTTATTTAATTTATTTTCTTAATCAAAATTAAATTATATATTTGCAATCAAATGGGATAATAATCAATGTGATAAGTATATGGGATAAAACATGGGATAAAATTCCAGGGCTTCAAGAGATAAAATCAGGGATAAGGGTTATATCTGCATTAATTTATTTTCTTAACTATAATCCCTCTACCCTAGTGTATTGAGGCATTTTCTTAAAATCAATCATTTCTTCGCCCCTAATGCGTGAGAAATTTTAAGGGATAAAAATAATCAATAAACAAATTTTTTATACATGAACTACGGTACTCTGATCTCTCACCTAATGCGAAGGTACGTAGGCATGGAGTATAAGAACTGAGAGAAAAGAATTGTGTAAAGAATTCATGCTTTACTCATTAGTTACTGTCATGCATATATACAAACTAAGTAAACCTAAATGGAGTGAGTCAGGCTAATAACTTTCCCACAAACTCTCCACTAACTCGGTGAGTGAATAATGGGTCAATATTAGATTTACAAATCATAATAATTAAAGAAAATCAAATTCTAGTTATTATTATTGATATCCTCCCGCAAGTTGTATGGTCTAAAAGAGAGATGTAACTTGGATAGTAAGTAATCGAATCAAGGACGAAGTAGGGGTTTGGTTAGAATATCAACAAGTTGATAATCGGTAGAAACAAAGGATACATGAAGCTTGCCATGTTGAACATTTTCTCGGAAAAAGTGATAGGCTAAGGCTATATGTTTCATCCCAGAGTGAAATACAAGATAATCACTAAGATGGGTAGCACTGAGATTATCACAATAGATGATTGGATTGGCTGTTGGAGTGTGGCCAAATTTGGTGAGTACGGAAAGGACCCATAACAGCTCACTCGCCGTGTCAGCCAAGGCTTTATATTCTGCTTCTGTGGACGATCGAGAAACAAAATGTTGTTTTTGAGAGCTCCAAGAGATGGGTGTGCTGCCAAGATATAATAGGTAACCAATGGTAGAAATATAATCATCCATGTCGCCCGCCTAGTCCGCATCCGAGTATGCATGGAAATTTAGTGAGGCGGTCGCCGAGATGAAGACGTGTTTGTCACATGAACCCGCCAAGTATCTGAGCACTCTTTTGAGTGCAGTCCAATGCGCCGTTTTGGGGTTCTGCATATTTGGGATAGTTTGTTGGTGCTGAAGGTAATGTTTGGGCGAGTAAGGCTCAAGTATTGGAGGTTGCCAACGAGCGTTCGATGCTCGGTTGGGGAGGGTAGGAGATCGCTTGAATCCTTGAGTAACTTATATGTGGCAGACATTGGAGTGGATGTTTGTTTCGTATCTGCAATGCCTGATTTATGTAGTAGATCAATGATATATTTCCTTTGTGAAAGGAATATACCCGTAGTAGAGGGAATCACTTCGACCCCTAAGAAATAGTTAAGACATCCAAGATCTTTCAAAGAAAAGCGAGTGGCGAGGGTGTCGATGAGTGTGGAGACCTCTGCAGGAGAACAACCAATGATAATGATATCATTAACATATGCTAATAAGTATAGTGTAACTTCTGGTTTGTGGTGGATGAATAAAGATGCATCAACAATGGAGTTGACAAAGCCAAGGGATAGTAGGAATACGCGGAGCTTCGTGTACCAGGCACTGGGTGCTTGCTTTAGCCCATAAAGTTCCTTTTTGAGGCGACATATATGATCAGGGAAGTTTTTTGTTGATAAATCCAGGTGACTGTAACATGAACACTTCCTCCTTGAGCGTCCCTTGGAGGAACATATTTTTGATGTCAAGCTGACGAAGGGACCATCCTTGGTGAACTGCAAGTGTGAGGATAATTCGAATAGTCACCGGTTTAACAACTGGACTGAATATTTCTGTGTAGTCACAACCAGGGCATTGATGAAACCCTTGGCGACTAGCCGTGCCTTGTAACGATCAATGGAGCCATCCAGATTCCGTTTGATTCGAAAAACCCATTTATACCCAACCAAATTCTAAGCAGAAGACCGACTAACAAGATCCCAAGTGTTATTGTTGTGTAAGGCATCAAATTCAGCTTGCATAATTGAGCGCCAATCAGGGTCACGAAGGGCTTGAGTGATATTGCTAGGTTCGATGGTACATAAGGGGTGAACATGAAGGTTAAGCTTTTTGATGGGCTTACCAATGTTGTTTTGAGAATGAGTGATGATCCTACCGCCGTTGGTCGACTGATTTTTGTGTGGGCGAGTAGTGGATGGGGGCGGTGGGGGAGGCTTTGGCGATGTAGTGATGTGGGCGAGTTCATTGGATATTGGGGACGGGGGAAAGGAAATTTGAATGTTTTGAGCGAGCTCATTAGAGTTTGGTGAAGAGGCGAATACGCTTGAGTGGGTTCGGCGAGCTCACTAGAAGTTTGTGAAAAGGGCGACTGTTGTTGAATGGTGCGGGTGAGGTCATTAGGGATTGGTGATGAGGGCGTAGACGGGTGAGTGATATGGGTGATTTCATTTGTGATTGGAGTTGCAGGCTTTTGAATGATTTGGGTGAGCTTGTTTTGGTTTGGTGAAGTGAGCGTCGAGTCTGGAGCAAGTTCCTGTGTTTGAGTGGCAAGGGAGCTAAATGGAAATTCAGATTCAACAAACTTTACATGGCGAGAGGTGTAAATTTTTCCCGTTGAGGATCGAGACACAAGTATGCATGTTGATCTGCCGAGTAACCTACAAAAACACACATAGTAGACTTTGGTGAAAGTTTATGGTTAGCATATGGTTTAATCCAGGGAAAACACAAACATCCAAAATATTTTAATTTATGATAGTCTGGGCTAATGTTGTGAAATTTGAAATAGGGTGAGTGGTACCCAAGAATGGGAGTGGGAAGGCAATTTATGAGGTAGGCTGCAGTAGTCATGGCGTGAGGCCAATAGGTGAGGGGTAGGCCTGAGTGATGGAGAAGGGCGAGACCAGTCTCGACAATGTGGTGATTCTGGAATTCTGAAATCCCATTATGTTCAAGTGTGTGGGGTGGAGTGGTGTGATGACTTATACCATGATTGCTTATAAAAGGACGAAGACCAATGTATTCACCACCATTATCTGTGTACATGATTTTTATTTGTTGTTTATGGAAATTTTCAATAAGTGATTTAAATTTGGGAAATATGACTTGTACATCAGATTTGTGTTTCATTGGATAGAGCCAAATATAACGAGTGAAGTGATCAACAAACATGCAATAGTAGCGGAGACCATCAATAGATAAAGTGGGCAAAGTTCATACATCTGAAAAAATTATTTCTAATGGATAAGACGATATAAGAATGGATTCATGGAAAGGAAGTTTGTGACTTTTACTAAGTTGACATGAGTTACAATCAGATTGTTGGAATTTATGTGTGCCTAAAGAAAAATGCTGGGAAATAAATTTAAAAATAGAGGATAAGGGGTGTCCAAGCCTATGATGCCATGATGTGGGTGAGTCCTTGCGAACAGTGTGAATAAAGGGTGCGGGGGCGGGCCAACGATAGAGTCCATCGACACATGAGCCTTTATGGGTTGTTTGACCAGTCTTTAAGTCAATCACATAAAAAGAATATGGCGAAAAGAGAACAGATGAGTTAGTTTATTTGGTAAGTTGGGAGACAAAAATGATTTGTTGTTTCATAGAGGGAACCCACAGAATATTAGAGAAGGATAAATCATTAATTAAAAGTGTTCCAGAGTGAGAGATGTTTAAACCTGAATCGTTGCCCATAAGTAGTGAGTCAGGACCGGTGTAGGGATGATGGATTGCCATATTTGCAAGGTCATTTGTTATGTGATGTGTTGATCCACTATCAACCAAATAATCAGTTTGTGGGAGAGCAGCAGTAGCAGTGTTGACTTGGTGCAAGTCCCGAGGAGGTGGCGGGATACTAGGATGCTGTTGTCTGAAGGTGCGACACTGGGATAGAACATGTCCTTTGACATTACACCACTGACATTTACCGAGGAAGGGTTTTCAATTTACAGGGCATTAATTTGGTTGTGCGAGGAGCTAGGCACCGTGCACTTTGTTGTTATAGTAATTGGGTCTCACCTGAGCATTCAAGGCGGTGAGTGGGGCATGGGTCTGTTGCTGAACAACAACGATTGAGAGTTCCTGGATGAGAAGCTTATAAAGAAGGTCATCAAAGGTAATTGGGTTATCCCTTGCATTCACTCCATCAATGACAGCGCCATAGCCGTCGTCGAGGTCACGCGGGATATAATCAGTCATATCTTCAATGGAGACAGATGATCCAAGCGAGGCAAGGAGATCACCTATTTGCTTCAGGGAGTGCATATAGGTGGTGATGGATTGAGTACTTTTGGATGTTATCTGAAGACGCTCCTTTAGTTGCTTGAGATGGTTGCGGGAAGCCTTGGCATATGTGTTTTTGAGGAGGGTTCAAAGATCGTATGAGGTCTTTGTCTGGGACACCAGGGAGGCGACCTCATTTGAGAGGGTGGTAAGGAGGGCACCATAGATGAGGCGATCATGACGTCGCCATGTTTGATAGTAGGGATTGGTTGTTGTCACTGGAGTTGTGGCAGTGGTGGTGGTCGTTTTGGGCGGCGCCGGTAACGATCCATCTGGGTATTGGAGGAGATCATAACCATCAAGAAAAGCTTCAACCTGGAGTTTCCAATTAAGGTAATTGGTAGGGAGAAGTTTGGTTACACTGCCAAGGGTGATGCAGGCTAGTGGTTTGGATGGTTCCTAGAGGTTGGTGATTGAGGTATAGTTGTCGCTGGCCATGGTGGCGATGGTGGCAGTTGGATTTACGAACATCGTCCTGATTTAGAGGGGAGGGGGCTGGACCATTTCAGCTCTGATACCATATAAGAACTGAGAGAAAAGAATTGTGTAAAGAATTCATGCTTTACTCATTAGTTATTGTCATGTATATATACAAACTAAGTAAACCTAAATGGAGAGTTTCTGTTCCTACACACTCTCCACTAATTCAGTGAGTGAATAATGGGTCAATATCAGATTTACAAATCATAATAATTAAAATAAATTAAATTCTAATTATTATTATTGATATAGAGTTGTAAACTCTAGCAAGTACGACAATAAAACAATATTTTTGGTCTTCCGTCTATTTTTATTAAAATACTTTCTCTATAAATATAGTAAATAATTAACAATTAATCGATAATCAAACAAATATCTATAAACCCACACTAACCCTAAAATTAGAGTAGGATCCTATTGAGTACAACGGAGGTAAGGGGTGCCTAGTACCTTCCCCTTATCTAACCGACTCCCGAACCTAGCATTTCACCCTTAGTCTAGTTTTATCATTATTTTCCTATTTCTTAGGAACAAATAAAGGATGGTGGCAACTCTGTCCTTTTTCTAGGCGTGACATACACAATTACTAGAACCTCTCCACCTATATCTTCTTGGCCCTTTGAAGACAAAGGACTCGATAGAAAATTATATGGGTTTTTCATTATTGACAACTATACTAGATTTACTTGGACACTATTTTTATCTAACAAATAAAGCCATTATTATTTTTCTCTAAGCTTATCCAAAATCAAGTGAACTTGAAAATGATTTTTTTTATGACACGACCATGGTGGTGATTTCATCAATTGCTACTTTAAATTTTTTTATAATGATAATGGAATATATCACACCTTATATTGTCCAAGAACTCCACAAAATTATGGCGTTTTTTAGAGGAAGTTTTGTTTGTTTTAGAATGATGATAAGAAAGTCAGACCTTCCTAAATATTTTTATACAAACACAATTAATATTGTGTTTCATGTCTTAAGTAGGTTAGAAATTAGACCTATCATAGAGAAGAAACCTTGTGAATTACTTATGTGACCTAACCTAAACACATTTTATTTTCGTGTATTTAGTCGTAAATCTTTTATTTTAATTTGTGGTAAGGAAAAAAATAGATAAATTTGATGTCAAGACTAACAAAGAAATCTTTTTGGGATATTCACCGTCTAGTAAGGTGTATATGATATTAAATAATCAAACTTTTATAGTATATTAATTAGTTCATGTTGCATTTAACGAATCTTACCCTCAAAAGTATGGAAAAAAATAGTTTTGTTTATGATGTTACAAATGTATTGATGGAAGAGATAGTCAACAATGGTGCTCCTAAAGGTGATACTCCTAAAGATGATGATAATACGAATGAAATGAGGAGTACGGACAAGAGAATATTAAATAAGAAACCTCATTAGAGTTTCCTCATGATTTGATGATTACAAAAGACTATATATGGATAACTTATTCATCAACATTAGAAATAAAGTAAGTATTAGGTCATTTTGTATAGTCAACGAAGTTTGGCTCCATACTATGTAACAAGAACTCAAACCATTATATATATATATATATATATATATATATATATATATATATATATATATATATATATATATATATATATATATATATATATATATATATATATATATATATATATATATATATATATATATATATATATATATATTGGATTCAATAATGAAGTTTTTTATCGAGTATTTTCTAGTGTGATGCAAGGGGAGTTTGAGATATCCCTCATGAGGGAACTCAATTTCTTCCAAATAATGCAAATCGAGAAAGGCACCTTCATTAGGAAGACAAGATACTGCTTGGATTTGTTAAAGAAATTCAACATGCAAGACGTTAAGTCCATCTCAATGACAATGGAATCAAACATAATATTTCACATGGATGAACCAAACACCGAAGTTAAGGCAAAAAGTATAGATATATGATCGAGTCATAACTCTATTTGATTGAGTTTTACAAACACCATGTTGAGTGTCTGTATATGTGTTTGGTACCATTCTCCCCTTCAGGGATTCCACTTTAAAACTATAAAACATGTTTTATTATACCTTAATTGTACACTTAAGAACTATTTTTTGTTGCCCAAAGGAAGAACCCGTAGTTTAATGGGATATTCTAACTCTGATTTTATAGGATGCAAGTCAGATAGGAAGATCACTAGTGGTACATTTTATATTTTTGGTAACTTCTTAGTCTCTTGGAATAGAAATAAATAACACATATTTTTGTTATCTATTGGCAAGGCTGACTATATAGCAGTCATTAGTTATTGTGTGCAAATCATTTGGATCAATTAGAAACTAATTGATTTCAACTTAAAGCTCAATTACTTACCAATTAAGCATGATAACACATGTGTGTTGAATCTCACTAGAAAACTCGTGCTTGATTCACACTCTTTCTAGATATCAAACTCCAATTCCTTAAGGATCATTTCGAAAAGCGTGACATATTGTTTGGATACATTTACACTAAAAGTAAGATCATTGGCATTTTTACAAAACCATTATCTTTTTAACTTTTACAAAATACATGAGAGCAAGGTATATATTATTGGATACCACTGGCTTATAATAGTAAAAACCTTCTACGTTAATATTATTTTATCAAGCTAACACTTGTATTTAAAGATTTTAAATAGTCCCTCTTTAAGTTAGT
Source organism: Lathyrus oleraceus (assembly GCF_024323335.1). Classification (NCBI taxonomy): domain Eukaryota; kingdom Viridiplantae; phylum Streptophyta; class Magnoliopsida; order Fabales; family Fabaceae; genus Lathyrus; species Lathyrus oleraceus. The sequence goes on along the minus strand of NC_066584.1, from coordinate 81,290,578 downwards.
ATCTCTTTATTGCTAAGGATTTCTCATCTTAATATATTTGTCTTGTTTGTTGTCATTTAAGTAAGTTGGGTTTAATTAAACAATTTCCATATTTTTTTTAGTTTAGTTACCGTGATCTTAGCTTATTTCTTTTAATATGTCAATATGTGCCATATTCTTTTGTTTATAATTTTTCGCTTTTGGATCATTCATTTGATTTTAAATTCTTTGTGCAATCATTATTGTACTTAACCTTGTTGTTGATGTTTGTGGTGAATTATTGATTTAATTGGTATGTTTTTATCATAGGGTAAATGTTCCATGCATATTTTTATTTATTTGTAATTCAACTTTACTGGTAGTATAATTTTATGGCAAGTGATTGACTTGCAACACAAGTAAAATGTCACAACTTAAAAGTTTAAAAATTCGGTTGGTTAGTTGAATTTTTAAATATATATACTCTCTCTGATCTTTGTAACCATTTTAGATGAACGGAATAAACCCTCTTTTCAATCTAACTTAATTATAACCTTATCTAATTACATTTATCCTTCTATATGTTTGTTGCCTTGTGTTACATAACAATTTGGTATTTCATCCAAGCTTCCATCAATGAATAATAGAAGTATAACCACTAATAAATCCCTTGCAAATATACATATGTTCAAAGGGGGAATATTATGATAGATGATTCACACAGATGAAGACCATATTCATATTTCAAGATGTGCTTGAAATCATGAATGTTGACTTGCCTCCTTTGGAAGTCAATGAAATAGAGGCAAAAAAAGAGGTTCATTGTGAATTAAGCAAGAAAGATGAAAAATGCCTATTCTTGATCCATAAATATATGGATCCAAACATTTTGAAAAGATTATAGAGGAAGAAATAACCAAGGGTATGTGGAATACAACTTTGTATTAAGGTGGTGATAAATCGAAGAAGGTTAAATTAAAATATTTGAGGAAGTAAGAGGAGAACACACAAATGAATGATGTTGAGGAAGTTGTAGATTTATTCTTAAAACTGGTGTTGCTAACTAATAAGATGAAGTTGCATCGTGAGAATATAATTAAATTATAAAATTTTGAGAAAATGTCTCGATAGCCCTAACTGCAAAATTTGACCATATTTTCGTGGAAAATGAAGAATAAAAAGACCCGATTTTGATGAAGTTTGAAGAGTTGTAAGAATCCTTGGAGACTCATGATTTAAGTTTAAAGTCGAGGATTTCTAATAAGGTCACCAAACAAGCTTTACAAGTCAAGTTCTTCAAGAAGATGGGAGAATATTCCTCAAAGACCGAGAAAGGGAAATAAAAGTGGAAGAAGAAAAAGTGGAATAATCAAGGTGCTGAAAGGAACTTAAATATTCAGAGAGAGGCAATAAAGAATTGTGTATATTGTAAGACCCTAATTTTGACCCTAAGTTTCCTCATGTTATCTCATCATATGCATTGACTTTGGGATCACACCCTGACATCCTCCTTACCCCTCATTTATTGGGTTTGAATTAGGAGAGGTCACCAAGCACATTTGATTGTATCATACTTTGTTTTTCATTATTTACTAACAAAAATACCAAAAATATGTCTATGAATAGTTTGTTGCTTTTGTAGGTAGTGTGTGTGCACCCATGCTCCACCAAGCTCATATCTAGGGCTTAAGACCCTCAATGCAAGGAGAACAATCAAGAGATGGTTTACATTGACTCTAGACATCATGTATGGATCCCCGTGATCTTCACTTATCATTTTGATCAAGAATTCATTAAGAGTTTGAAGCTTGTTTGCCTTGGAAGCCCTAATTCATCTGGGTATCTTGTGTGACTTCCTCAACAAGTTTCTTCTAAATTTGATCAAATATTTCAAGAAATAATTCATATTACACACATATGGTCCTTCATAAGTTCCAAAGATCAAGAGAATGTCAAGTTAGCAAGTTGGTTCATGGTGGTTGACCAGAGAAAGTCAACTGGTCAGAACTGGGGTTCCATAGACCCTATCTCTTACAATATTTTGTCATATGAAAATTATTCCAAGAGAAACGTTACTCATAATGACTTTCCAAACAACTTTCTTATTTAAGTCAAGAGTTATTTTTTCTTGGAAAGTCATTTTTTTATGGTGAAATATTATATGTCATTTTGTCCGAACCCCAGTTAGGAGGTCAAGTTCCAAAGACCATAACATGCTAAATCTTTATTAGCTGAAAGCCATTCAAGTTCCATGATCAAATTCAAGATGTCCTCTCTAAGTTTGATGTTTGGAATAAGTTCAAATTCAACTTTCAAATTCATGTTCCAAGAGGAAACATTATATGTTATTTTGGGCCATCACCATTAAACAAGTGATTTTCCTTAACGTCTAAAATGCATAACTCCTTCATGCCAAATCAAAATGAGGCCAAATTAGTGACCAAATTGAAAAGCTTTAAAAGGGATATAACTTTTATGAAGGAACTTTTTCCATTTGAAGTTCATAGCAAAAGTTATTCAAGGTGGAAGAAGTGAGCATTTGAATTGGTACTTAGAAAATTTTCAAATATGTTTGATTTTCCAAACTTCCACCTCAAAATACATCATGATCCAAGCTTCAAATGGAAAATTATTCAACATGATAGTTGTTCGCCTTGATCTCACCTTTCTTAAAAGTCCAAGATCATCTCATTTGGATACAAAATGAGGGGCTTACGCATGATTCCATTGTGGGGTTGGTTTTGGCAAGTTTTGGATTCAAGTGATCATTCTTCTTTGCATGCTTCATTATAATGACTTCAGCATCAATTGCACACAAATTAGAGATGGATTGCATCATTCATTAGGCCCAAATCATAGCCCATGCATCCATGCAAGTTGGTTTCCAATTTTGGCAAAATTTCAAGTGGTGAAAAAATTAATTCCCTCGTCTATTTAAACAAGCTCATGGCTTCAGAAAAGGGATCAACACCTTGCCCAAGCTTTGCCAAGAGAACTCAGACCCTCACACCATAGAATTTTTTAGGATTTCATTGAAATCAAGTTTGAACTTCACCTTCTATTTTGAAGTTCAAACTCCAAGAATTCATCGCCCTTTCCATCTCAAATGATCACTACAAGCAAGAGTAGGAAGAATCAAGAAAATCCAGATCAAGATCAAGCTGAATTGAAGCTACTCGAAGGTGAAATTTCAGAAACTTCATCTCTTTGATTCTCTCTCAATTCTTCACTATTCTTTGTGATTTTTGGTTGGCTGAAGTACTATCAATGTAGGCAACAAGATTGAGTTGCTTTGAGGTCAAATCGAAGCAACTCAGTTCATGATCCTCAAAATTCAAATCCCTGTATCTTTTTATATACTTGGAATTAGAGAAAATTGAGGTCAGATTCGTGATCCTGAGCATTTTCTCTTCAAAATAGTGTCCTTGTTTTTCATTTTTCATGAAGTTTAGGTTGGACAAGTCCAGTGATCATCACCGAAGAAGATGACCGGAGCTAGGGCTCTGGTGGTGAGTTGGCTTCATCTCATCCATCTGATCTTGGTCCAGCGTTCTGATCTTGGCCCTTGGTTTTGATTACCATACGTGTGGCACTTTGACTCAGGTCCACCATGGATAGCGCGCGCGTGGCCATCACATCTACCACTTCAATTAATGAAGGAGATCTAATGGTCCTTGTTTTTTAGTATTTTCTAATTTTTCATTTTATTGCTTAATTTTGTTTAATTCATAAAAATTTCATTTTTAATCCAAAAAATATGGGACCTTCACCAAAAATCTTTAAATATTTTTCTCTTTCGTTTTCTGAATTAAATTTTTTTTTTGGATTACTTTTGATATTTTTCATGAATTAAATATTTTTGTGCATATTTTTAATTGTGTAAAAATACTTCTGACTTTTCAAAAATGATGAAATATTTTGTCTAAGGTCCTGTGACCTTGTTTGACCTAGGATAAATCTCTTAGCCATTTATTATGTGTTTTGAAGAGGTTTTAGGTTTTGACCAAATTAAATTGAATTTTAATGCATTTTTAATTTGATTTTTAATTGATTAATTGTGTGAAAATTATGTTGAGTCATTTTTATGGTCTTGTGATGTTTGGCTATTTGTTTGAGCCTTGGTCAAGGTTGATTTGACTTTTGTTATATTAAAATCATATCATTGGATTTAGGGGATTGATGAAATGTAAATTTCATCTCCCAAAATGAATGAATGATTTTAATTTGATAAAATTCCTCCCATGACCAATTTGTGTTTCTCTCATTCCCCTCCCCCTTCATCTTGATCCCTATTCTTTCTCATTCATTTCATTGATCAATGAAATCTCAAATATCCTAAGGCTAATTGGTTCATCAATGACCTTGTGTTAGAGGAACCAATACAAGTATGGATGAGATAGGTCCATCCCTTTTGATATTTTCTTTTTGTGTGTGGTTAGTTTTAGGAGTTTGGTTAATCATACCAAGTCTCTAACATGCATTAACACCAAAATTTTTATTGCCCGACCTCAGATAGTTGTGACTTATACATAAGTCAAATTACGATCACTTAACATAGAGCTAAACTTGACCCTAAAGGCATAACATTCTAGTAAGTGAGATTGTAAGTCTCCCATATTTCATGGTATTGTGTGGAAACTTGGCTTTTTTTTCTTCCTATGGAAGATGTCTTGGTTCAAGGAACCATGCTTGTGAACAGAGGGTTAAGTGTTCTCCAAAGAATGACTTAATCAATTAAAAAGTAAAACACTACTAACATTCAATTAACTTTGACTAACATTTGACTAACTCTTATTAATATTTCTTTACTTTCAAGTCATTTATCTTATTCAATTTAATTTCTAGTCATTTATCATTCATTTCCATTTACATTTAATTTAACTTGTTTATATTTATGCCATTATCACTTTGCTCATTTGAGCCATATATTGTGATTGTATATATTTTGTTTGTGTATCTTGTTTGTGTTTATGGTCTTAGGATCTTAAAATACTTAATAAACAACAAAAACCCTAAAAAAGTGTTTGGTGGACTGTTGATCTTGATCTGAACTACTGGGCTTAAGATTAGGCAACATTCTCTATGCAAAAAGGACTTGGCCAATGCCAACATTCTGAAATCAAGTTATTATGAACTGGGTCTTCATCTGATGCAAGTCTTGGGATCTATTTGAATTCATCTATTACATTGTCTTGATGCAAATTATTATTTTGATCTTGTGTCTAATGCTTTATTTTGAGTTAATCAAAGAGTATTTCATCTGATACATGGGAAGACAAAGAAGATTGTTAGCTATGGGATTTTCTTGCTTGGATGTGGCTATCTTTATTTAATGCCTTGATCTTCATGGTGTCTGATGTTGCTAATTGCCTGATTGATTATTGCTTGATTCAAAGTCTAAAGGGAAAGTGGATTTTCTATATGACATTCTTGTCTGTTGGATTGCATCCCATTGGTCAGATATTTTCAACTCTTAAGTTTTAATTTTATGCTTAGGATTAGTCTCTTCATCTCGTCCCACTTCTTAAATTTCAAATCTCTCCCCCTTTTCAAAAAATGTTTTCTTTGCTTGTGATTTTAAACTTAGACCTTATTTCAAGTAGAAACTTTGGCCTTATGCCATTGAATTTTGAACTTTCTTTTTTCTTAAATCAAACTTGTAAATAAATCTATCATATTGACTTAAAATTTCAAAAGACATAAAAAACTAACAACTTCATTTAAACTTTTGGGCCTTTCTTATTAACCTTTTATTAAAAGCAACTCACTCATTTTGAAATTGATACCACGAACTACGAGGTTTTGATCCCTCATTTTTATGTTGGTACGTAGGCACAAGTCTGAAGGTCTTGTCAAACACAAAAATATAATCAATGAATTCTTTTCTCATCCCCACACTCTATTTTTCTCAAACATCTTTTATACCAAAAACACATACACACATAAAAAAATGGCTCCCTATGAGTACCTAGGACACTTTGGGTGCTAACACCTTCCCTCTGTGTAACCAACCCCCTTACCTGTAATCTCTGGCATTTTATTAGTTTTGATTTGAAAACTTCTTATCTTTGGGTTTTGTTCGTACTTTTCCCTTTTCCTTTGGAAACAATAAAAGCGCGGTGGCTGTCGCACCTCAAAAAATGATAATGCGATCCCTCGCGATGGAACGCGGAAAAATGTTAGTTCGAAACAGAGTCGCCACCGAACTTTATTCATTCCAATGAAGGAATAGGAAAATATCGAGAAAACCTTTAGAAATAAGAATAATGGTCATCGCAACCATATTCGGGTTCGGGAGTCGATTACGCAAGGGGAAGGTATTAGCACCCCTCACGTCCGTTGTACTCAACGGGAACCTTTTAGTCTGATTTTGCTATTTTATTATTAATTGACTGTTTATCTGCTTGATTCGAGTGATTAGAATTGATGATAGATATGGATGAAGACCTCAGAAGGGGGAAATGGGAGGTTTTTTATTAGTGTGCTCGCGAAGATACAGCAATCTCCTGCCTACGTATCCTTATAGTGCAATAAGGAAATCAGAGCATTCGTAGTTCGGGCTACTACGAATATTTGGTGTGTTTTGTTTTGATGAACGACTGTGTAGGTCGGCGTTCTAACGGCTAAACGCTGGCATGTCTACTCTCGGGGGAGGCTCTAGCACTGGTTTGTTGTGCGCATTAGAAAGGATTGACAGTGTTCTTTTGAAGAGGTTTTGGTCACGCAGGGATGACAAGTTGATTTGATGTGTTTGGGTGTTTTGGTTTGGTTTCGATCGCGCGGGGGCGAGAAGTTAGTTTGATTTGTTTTGAGATGTTTTGAAGAACGACGAAAGGTTGAGCAATGTGGTGTACACCAATCGTCCAATTCTTTTGAGGAATAATAAGGCGAACGCCTTCTACTCCCTTTTCGTTCGAATTATTTTGAAAGTTTGTTTGTGGATGTTGAATATGCACGGTAGTGAGGCGTACGCCTCCTACTTGCTTATTCAAAGAATAATGAGGCGTGCGCCACCTATTCCCTTATCCAAGTTTATTTAGCGTGTTTTAGTCGGAAGTCGATAATTTGTGCAATATGGCGTACGCCAATTATTCAAATAATCGAGAGAGGGTGAGGCGTACGCCTCCCCTCTTTTATCATCCGAAGTTTAAATTGTAAAAAGAAATTCCCTTAGATGTCGTACTTTATTTGTGAAAATAGTTCGTATTTGAATTGGTAGGTTTGATCGAAAGATGATTTGAGCAATGTGGCGTACGCCAATTATTCAAATAATCAAGGAATGGTGAGGCGTACGCCTTCCATTCTCTATCGAAGTTTGAGTGAAAGTTTATTTTGTGAAATTGGATTTGATCTGAAATGTGATTTGAGCTTGTATGATTATTAGGGTTTTATTTGAATGACGAAAATCCGAGCAATATGGCGTACGCCAATTATTCGAATAATCGAGAGATAATGAAGCGGATGCTCACTATTCTCCTTTTCATTCAAAGATTAATAGAGCTTTTAGAATTTTATAATTAATTGGGGGAGTGATTTTAATTTTATGGAGTTTTAGGGTTTTAAATGAATGACGAAAATCCGAGCAATATGGCGTACGCCAATTGTTCGAATAGTCGAGAGATAGTGAAGCGGAAGCTTACTATTCTCCTTTTCATCCCAATGTTTATGTTTAAAAGAGAAAATTCTTTTGAAATTGAATGGTTTGGAAGAGGATTGAATGAAATGAATTTTATTTAGTGTATTATTTCATCTACTCGATTAATCAATAACCAAGTAGGTTTCATTGTAAGAAAGCCCAAGAGTAAGCTATGTGAGGTTGATGGCGATGCTAAGAGCAATCGACTTACAAGGGTGTTTAAAAATGGACTCGATGCTTGAATCGAGAATTGTGGTTTGTGCTTTTTGAAATTGGTTTGAATTCGTGGTGAATTGGGATGAAATAAAATTGAAAGTGATTATGAAATGATGATAACATGAAATAGTTCTTTTTGTTTGAAATAATGTGAAGTTGTGAGAGTGGGAGGAATCAATCAATTTCTTTTTAACAAAATTAATTTATTAAAACTTGGTTAAATCGATTAATTGAATTAATTAAAATTAATTATCAAAATTATTTAATTAAATCAAATAATTAAGTTAATTAAAATTGATTAGTAGAAATTAAACTAATTAAAGTTTTTAATCAATTAATTAAGTCAAAAGAGAAAGAAAATGGGTATCAACATTGATTTAGTCACTAGGTGTTGAGGAAAATGTTCTCGGAACCGGTTTGAGCATAAGGACAATATGATTGATGTCATATGCGAGGTTGTAACGCGGTGAAAATGTACACATTAATATATTAGAACTTGGGTGGCATAACGACATCGAATTACCGAATCCACAGATTTAATTTGACTAAAAATGCAATGAATTTGAACCATAACAAATCGATATTGTTCATGAGTTACACTATTACAAATTATCATATCAACCAAATGCAGGTTACTCATCGCATCATGAAAAGGAAAAAACAACTTGTGGTATATTGGCTTATAATGTCCATTCTGCAAGCCAAACCCAGTTTCAAAGATTCAAAAACAACAGCTCACCAATTATTTCTACAATATCACAGAAAAACAAAGCTAAACAAACAAATTTTCAACCTGCAACAGAATAATATAGCAGCAAACCAAACACCACTGTAATATAAACACATCAAACTGGATTATAACTACGAACAATAACGAATGAAAAACCAAACTCATAATATTTACCCAGCAAACTAGTACGCTGTTAATTAACTCAAAACCCAAACAAATGACAGCAATCCCTTGTACTTTTTTTAAATAATGAACCCAGACAAATTCCCAATAATATTCGTTCCTCACATTGAAATAGTGGTGTACGAGAGGAAAATGTTTCGAAGCGTTACCGTCGTCGTGCTGATGTTGTTTGGAGGACGGCGGATATGATTTTGATCCTCGATTGATTGCTTCAATCTTCTTGGCACCACTCTTCAAATGAGCAACAACTTTGTCTTTTCCGAAAGAACAACAGTAGGCTCATCCGTACCCAGATATGCTCCGGGATCTCTTCTGGGTTCCTGTATGTGATTTATCATGAAATCCATGGTACAAGGATCGTTAACTGCAACGAATTCAACATCTTCCAAGTATTTCAGATCCGTTGATGAGTTGAGAGCCGGTGATTGTTTTGAAGCTGGAGGAGGTTGAGTAAATCGCGGACGGAGGTTTTGGGTTGGAGCGGTGGTGAGTTGTTGTTGTGGTGCGCCGACGGAGAGTTTTGATGGTGACGAGAGATGGTGCGGAAGCTGGAAAGGAAAATGGAGGGTTTGTGCGTTTGTGAGTTGAGCGACGGAAAGGGTTTGTGGTGGTTTCGCACGACGGTTTGGTGATGTTGAAGTCGAAATGGGTCGTTGAGGGTTTGTGAAGGTGAAAGAGGTTGAAGACGGATGGTGTCTGTTGGGGGTTCTGGTGGAGCGCCGAGGGTTTGTTGGTGTTTGTGCGGTTTGGATGAGGAAGGTGGTGGATGTTTTGAAGTGTGACGGTTGAGAGAAACGGCGGTGATTGAAGGATTTAGGTGAAGAAGATGATGGCGTGGCGAGTGTGACGGAAGATGAAGGGTTTATGTGAAGGTTATGGTAAAGAAGAAGAAGGTTTGTGAGGATTTGAGAGTGAGAGAATGAAGGTGAGTTGTCAGCACTGAGAGGGTAGGCATAAGGTATTTGTGAATGAGTGTTGAGAGGGTGAGGTGGTGTCTGGTAGCTGAGTGGAGAAATGTGTGAAGATTTTGTGTGTTTGTACTGAATGGAGAGAGAGGAGAGAATGAGTGGTGCGTGTGGGATTTCCCGAGATTTGAGAGAGAGTGAGGTAGTTATGAGTGATAGATATGGGAGGGACGCGTGGAATGAGAAAAGTGGGAGGGAATCCAATGCACATAAATTTTTTATAATTATTATTTACTTAAAAAGAAAAAGAATCATAAAAACAAATTCTAATTAATATTCTACTTAAATAAATTTTAATTGTTTTAATTAAATAACTAAACCAGAGATTATTGATCAATTAGAAATAGAAACCCAATGTAAATTTGCTCGGAAAATTGAATCGACCATGCTAAAATTGTCAGGACAAAATATACTTATTAAAAAATACAGTCTTTCCTCAAATTTTGAAATAATTTTTTTTGCACCGGTTAAAAGGCTCAGACGGGTCGAAATGCAACCGAAACAGCCGCTGATGATTTTGCCTATTCTTGAGAAATGATTCAATTGATTGGTCTGTATTTTCAATAAATTCCTTCTGACTGACATTTCAGGTATTATTCATGATGGAATGTATGTCATGCTATGCATATGATGCGGAAATAAATATGAATTCAATCCTATGAAAATTAAAATATGCCCGGACAAAATTGGGGTATGACAGTGGCGACTCTGGTTTTATTGACGTCAAGTTTATCCATAGCTTGATGGTCATGAATTTACCACTACATATATCACAATAAGAAATTAAAGAAGAAGGTGGAAATGAAGAAAGTGAAATGCTAATGTTGCAAGTTTTGACATTACGCAAGATTTTTCAACTTCAATAAAGAGTCCAATGTTAGTTACAATGAAGAAACACAGTTTGCACATGCAGGAAATAATGATTTTGATGAGGTCACAATAATGGAAACACACATTTGACACTATATAAAGCCAATGTATGGTATCTTGACACAATTTTCACTAATCACGTGACAAGTAACAAAGTCTGGTTTATCAAGCACGATAAATCACTAAGAATGGACATTAAGTTTGTAGTTAATATTATAGTGATGTATGAGAGTATGGGAAACATTCTTGTGAATAAGAAGGATGGGGGAAAATCAATCATAATTGATGTGTTATATGTTCCTTAAATGACAAGTAACTCTTTGACATATGACTTTACATATAAGAGGGATAGGGAGTGTTATATGTTCATTACTGTTTTCATTTTCAGAGCTCAAAAACATTTTAGATAAAAAGCGTTTGAATATCAGAACTGGAAAATAAATATGCAGAAACTAAAGAGATAAGGGAAAGAGATGACATTGGAAATTATAGAGGTTCAGTCTAAAAGAAGTGACTTAATCCTCTCCCTAGGACTTGATCTTGAGAGTCCAGTAATTCTTATAAGCTTTTAGTAGGTTGAGCTTATGAACCTCCTTATACAAGGAAAATGAAGTTTCAGGTTGACTTCCAAGAAAATAGTGAACAACAGAGAGATTCAGTTAGTCTTCCTTCCAAACACAAACTTGAAAAGGTTATTCCCCAAGTTAAACTTATATTTTCTACGGACTTATCTAGAACCAAAGGTGGAGTTTTGAACATTTTATCCTCTCAAAAGAACCTGGATTTTATACGGGCTAACCTCAAACCAAATTTATATTTTACATTAGGCTAATCTCGAACCAATGTGAAACTTTTACACTGGCTGAGTTGATGAACCAAGTTAAGATTTTACACCAAGCTAATCTTGAACCAAGTGGAGTTTTTACATGGGTTGAGCTCTTGAACTAAACTGGTGACTTAAATACTAAATCCCAAAACAAAGCTTTTTATGGGTTTAGCTTTGAACCTAAACAAACACTCCCTTATGAGAAATTATTCAACAAAGATAAAAATATTTCTTTGTGAATTTACAGTATTACCCTTTTCTAGAATACAAAACCTCACTAAAGGCAAAGATTTTCTCGAAGCGTAATGGCTAAATTATAATGAGAGAAAATGGAAAATATTTTTGGATATATATATATATATATATATATATATATATATATATATATATATATATATATATATATATATATTATATATATATATATATATATATATATATATATATATATATATTAGAGAGAGAGAGAGAGAGAGAGAGAGAGAGAGAGAGAGAGAGAGAGAGAGAGAGAGAGAGAGAGAGAGAGAGAGAGAAATCTCATATTTTTGGATGATGATGTGAAGACTGAGGCATATATATTGGCTAGAGTTTGGCACAAAAAAGGAAAAAAAATCATGTGCCAAATTAATGAGCCAATCAATTGGGATCGTATGCCAATTGATTGGGAACCTTAAATAATCATTTGCAATGGCTCGATTTGTAAAGAACTTATACAAAGACGTTGTCTTTCATTAACATATTGTCATAATCATTTATGGACAAAATTTGTGCTAACCCAATCGTTTGGACAATTTTAAAACTTTTTCTGAAACTATTATGACGTTTCTTGATTCATTTGGCACGATTTCAAAACATTTTAGGTTGTTTTATTGGAGAAATAAAGGTTTTAAAACATGTTTTTTTTGTGTATGTGTGTGCGCGCGTGTGCGTGTGTGTGTATGTGTATGTGTGTGCGTGTGTGATTTATACATATAACTTCACGAGAATGCCTTTGTATTTTTATAAAACACCGTTCACTCAGACAAGACTGGACGAGCTTTCACACTTCCTCTCTTTCATATTCTAAAGCTTCAAGACTTTCTGATTAAACCATTCATATAAGCATTTGTTTGAGTCTTATTGGATATGAAGGTTAAGATATCTTCAAGTTGAATACCATCATCAGAGGATAGAGATCGTCAAAGAACCCTAGTTCATTTGCTTGATTCGGAGGAAGAGCTTTGAACAAAACCGTCTTGTACATATTTGACCATTTCACATAAAAGGTTGCATCTTCACTAGTTGTCATTAACGAAACTAAGACCAAGTTGTCATAATCAAAAGCATATCATAAAAAACAAACCATGATAGTCATCTTTAGCTTTGCTCACCAACAAAACATGGTTCCGCAATAACTAGATAAGCTTGGGCCAATTATTTGAGAATAACCATACCATGAGGTTAAAAGTTAAAGAGTTGAAGGTGTTTGATCAAATTCCAAACTAATTTAGAAGGCACCTCTATCTAACAACATAAACTTAAAAATCATGATCAACATGTTTGACCATCAATGTCTTACATCGACCATAATAGAGGACCAAAATTGGATTTGGCATTAGAGATATGACCATTTGAACTTAAAAAGTATGATCCTAATGCACATGAGGAAAATGTTAGAACAAGATTTTAGTTCTACAATTTATCTCTAAGTTTTGATGATAACAAAGGATGAAATATTTTGGTACCCTAATAAAATTATCTAAGTGTGAAGGACTCTAATGAAAAATGAATCTGATGAAACAATATCTGACATCACAATAATCAAGAACAGTTGACTTAGAGTCAAGGTATTCAATCTGACATCTAAAGACTCTGAAACTCTGCATCTGAAGGATCCCACACATGTATACTCTGATGATCCTTACATCTGAAGAATGCCTGATTACAGATCAGTCAAGAACTTCTGAAGAAAACACACCAGACAACTATCTGAAGAATAAAAGATCTAAGAGAAGAATCTGAATTCCGCACACTCTGATTCATGCCCAATAGATCAAAACAAGACTTAACAATGAAGTATTCTAAATATGGTATGAATCTCTATATGGAGAAAATTTAATACTCCCTTAAACTACTATGGAAAGGACAATATTGTTAATGTCATTTAAGTCCCATTATTAGAAAGATATCAACTTCAATGCTCCATTCAACGACATCATCTCCAAGCACTATAAAAAGACCCAACTATCATCATTCAAAAACACGAAGTTATTGCACAAGAATTTTGCACATCAAAATCAAGTAATACACTAAATTCTTGTCTCACGTTATCACACAGGTTGTTGCTCTAAGTGTGATCTTGATCTTTGTTCTTACTGTGTTCACATTGCTTATCTAGAAGCATTAAACACCTTGTAATTCTAAAATAGTTGTTGTAAATTTCCTCAAGTGACTTGTGAAGTTTGTAGACTTGAGAGGGCTAAGAGATCAGTGAACTCTTAGACGTTTTTTATAATCTTTCTAGATTATTGGATTAAGTCCTTATTAAAGGCGAAATCACCTTGGCTGGGTGAAGTAGAGTAGCTTTGAATTTCAAGTGAACATGGGTAAACTTCTGCGTTGTTTGTTTTGATTTTTGTGTGTGTGGTGTTTCCAAAAGATTTTATTGTTAGTGAAAATAATTCAAACCCACATTTCTTGTTTTTATCTACCTTTAATTGGTATCAGACCTTCGACTTTGTTATTGATTTTTGAATCAAACACTTAATAGTGTAGAGAGATCCAGTGTGATAAAAACATCATGGCCAACATAAATGAATGAGATAGCTACAATGTTAAACCTCTAGTATTCGATGGAGAAAAATTTGATTATTGGAAGGACATAATTGAAAGATTCTTCATAGGCTATGATGCTGACCTATGGGACATCGTTACAAATGGTTATGAACCACCTGTATCTGATGCTGGTATTGTCATTACCAGAAGTAAAATGACCGATGATCAGAAGCGTGACTTCAAGAATCACCACAAACCCAAAACTATTCTGTTAAATGCTATATCCTACAATGAATACGAAAAAATCACCAACAGGGAAACAACAAAATAGATCCTTGATTCCTTAAAGATGACTCACGAAGGCAATAATCAAGTCAAAGAGACTAAGGCTTTGGCCTTAATCCAAAATTAAGAAGCCTTTAGAATGGAGGATGATGAAGCTATAGAGGTAATGTTTTCTAGATTCCAAACTTTAGTTGCAGGACTCAAGGTTCTGGAAAAAGGATACACAACTGCATATCATGTCAAAAAGATAATAAGAAGTTTTCCAAAGAAATGGAGACCTATGGTTATTGCCTTAAAACTATCAAAGGAACTGAATAACATAAGCTTGGAAGAACTAATCAGCTCCTTCAGGAGTCACAAGATAGAGCTAGAGGAAGATGAACCTCAAAATAAAAGTAAATCAGTGGCTCTGAAGTCCAGATCAGAAAGACGAAAGCCAAAAAGGAACAAAATCTTTCAAGCTGAAGAAGAAGACGATGATGATTCTGAAAAGGATGATTCTGATGATGAAGAAGAGTTATCTCTTCTAACCATAAGAGTTAAACAACTCTGGAGAAAAAGGAACAACAACTTCAAAAGACCCAGACAGAAGGGAGATCGTTCAGAGTCAACTTCCAGAAGCAAACCAAATAAAGAGGTAACCTGCTATGAGTGTAAAGAACTAGGACACTACATAAATAAATGCCCAAAGCTCAAGAAATATAGTTCTAGAAAAGAAGGATTCAAGAAAAACTCCTTCAAAACTAAGAAGGGGCTCATGGAAACCTGGGATGACTTTGAATCCGACGCCTCAGAATCAGACTCTGAAGAGGAACGAGAAAATGCTGCATTCATGGCTACCACATCTGGAAGTTCATCCGAAAGAGAATTTGACTCTGAAGGGGTATTTTCTGACCTCTCTCGCTATGATATGGAAGCTTGTTTAATAGAATCTCTAAGCTCTTATCAGAAGCTTCGATAGAAATTCAAGATCCTAAAAAGGGTCCATGAAGAAACCGTTGAAGAGTGTGATAAGCTTGAGAAAGAAGTTTCTGAACTTAAAGGAAACATTTTTGTCCTTGAAAAAGAAAATGAATTTTCAACCAAAAAATGCTTAAAACTTGAAGAAACTCTTTCGAAAGCTCCACACCAACTTTTGACCCCATCATATATAAATATGAAAAAGCTTTTCAGAAATTTATGAAAAATGGGCTTGAAAGAAGTCAAATAGATTTTATGATTTATGGTGTTAGTCACAATAAGAAAAGAGGAATTGGATATGACCCTGATGAAGATAAGCAAATACCTTCTGCAGAGGACAATCCTAAATCTCCTTTTTCTTATCATTACACACATGCATAAACACAAAGATTTAATAATGCTAGAAAACCCAAAGTTTCCAGAAACTCTGGGAAGAACTAGTCGTAAAGGACCTAAAAGATTCTGGGTACCAAAAGATAAAATAGTATATGTTGCAGATATCTTGTGCAGTAGAGTTAAGACACCAATCATGGTACCTGGACTCTGGATGCTCGCGACATATGATGGGAAGAAAGCATATGTTTCAAAGCCTGGAACTTAATGACATTGGCTTCGTAGGCTTTGGAGGAAATCATAAAGGAAGAATCAGAGGATCTGGAACGATTGGTAATGGATGTCTTCCATCTACTTCTGATGTTCTTTATGTAGAAGGATTAATGCATAACTTGTTATCCATAAGTCAATTAAGTGATAATGGTTATGATATAATATTCAATCAAAAAACTTGCAAAGCTATTAATAAGAAAAATGTGACAGTTCTTTTCACTGGTAAGAGGAAGAACAACATTTACAAAATTAATCTTTCAGATCTAAAAGATCAAAATGTAAAATGTTTAATGTCTGTAAAAGAAGAGAAATGAGTGTGGCATAGACGCTTGGGTCACATTAGCCTGAGAAGGATTTCTCAGCTAAATAAACTTGAATTAGTCAGAGGCCTACCTAAGCTGAAGTTTTCTTCAGATGCTCTTTGTGAGGCATGCCAGAAAGGAAAAGTCTCTAAAACAACTTTCAAAAATAAAATTGTTGTTTCTACCTCTAAGCCTCTGGAACTTCTTCACATTGACTTGTTTGGACCTGTTAAGACAGTGTTAGTCAATGGTAAAAAGTATGGACTTGTCATTGTTGATGATTATAGTCGCTGGACATGGGTAAAATTTCTAAGGCACAATAATGAGTCACACTTTGTGTTTACTAGTTTTTGTTCAAAAGTGCAAAATGAATTTGACTCTAAAATCATCAGAGTCAGAAGTGATCATGGTGGTGAATTTGAAAACAAACTTTTTGAAGAGCTTTTTGATTCTAATGGAATATCCCATGATTTCTTCTGTCCTATAACTCCACAACAAAATGGAGTTGTAGAAAGGAAGAATAGGACTCTCCAAGAAATGGCCAGAACCATGATCAATGAAACAAATGTAGCTAAACACTTCTAGGCTAAAGCAGTGAATACAACATGTTATATTCAGAATAGAATCTCTATTAAACCTATTCTGGAGAAGACTCCTTATGAATTGTGTAAGGGAAGAAAACCCAACATTTCCTATTTTTCATCCTTTTGGATGTTCTTGTTTTATCCTAAATACTAAAGATAATCTGAACAAGTTTGATCCTAAAGCACAAAAATGTATTATGTTGGGATACTCAGAACGCTCTAAAGGCTATAGAGTATATAGTACAGAAACATTAATTGTGGAAGAATCAATACATGTCAAATTTGATGATAAGCTTGACTCTGAAAAGTCAAAGCTAGTTGAGAACTTTGCAGATTTTGAGATAACACTTGCAGGTTCTGACGAAAAGACTAAAGAATCTGAAAAAGAAAAAAAGGAAATGTCAGATGCACCTGAAGTCAAAATCAATCAGAAAAGATCAAGAAATAGAAAAAATGTTTCTGAAGAATTGATTCTAGGAAACAAGAACGAACCTGTCAGAACAAGATCAACATTTAAAGTTTCTGAAGAAACACTTTTGGGACTAGTATCTCTGATAGAGCCAGCATCCTATGAAGAAGCACTTCAAGACAAAGAATGGGTTCTGGAAATTAAAGAAGAACTTGATCAATTTGCAAAGAACGACGTATGGGATCTTGTACCAAAACCCAAGGGAACTTATGTGATCGGAACCAAATGGGTGTACAGAAACAAACTCAATGAAAATGGTGAACTGGTCAGAAACAGAGCACGACTGGTGGCACAAGGTTATAGTCAACAAGAAGGTATTGACTACAATGAAACCTTTGCTCCTGTCGCCAGGTTAGAATATATCCGTCTACTTATATCTTTTGTTGTAAACTACTCCATCAAACTATATCAGATGGATGTCAAAAGTGCGCTTCTGAATGGATATATTTCTGAAGAAGTGTATGTTCATCAGCCTCCTGGTTTTGAAAACTCAAAATGTCCAGAACACATTTTTAAAATGAAAAAATCTCTTTATGGTCTAAAACAAGATCCAAGAGCTTGGTATGAAAGACTGAGTTCTTTTCTTCTGGAAAACAATTTTATCAGAGGCAAAGTCAACTCTACACTCTTCTGTAAAAACATCATAAATGACCTTGTGATCTGTCAGATATATGTTGATGACATAATATTAAGATCTGCTAACCCCTTTGTCTATCATGAATTTTTTAAACTAGTGCAGGCCAAATTCGGAATGAGTCTGATGCAAGAGCTAAAGTTATTTCTGGAAATTCAAATCAATCAAACATCAAATGCTACTTATATATATCAAAGAAAATACGTAAAAGACATTCTGAAGAAGTTTGAAATGTCAAAAAGCAAACCAACAAAGACTCATATGCACCCCACTTGCATTCTGGAGAAAGAATAGGTAAGTCAAAAGGTTTGTCAGAAACTCTATCGTGGTATGATAGGTTCTCTTCTCTATCTAACTGCTATACATCCAGATATATTATTTAGCGTCTGTCTCTATGCTAGATTCCAGTCAGATCCAAGGGAATTTCACCTAACCGTTGTTAAGAAAATCATAAGGTATCTGAAAGGAACACCTAACTTGGGCCTGATGTGTAAGAAAACATCAAAGTATATACTTTTGGGGACTGTGATGCAGATTATGCTGGAGACAGATTGGAACGCAAAAGCACATCTAGAAACTATCAGTTTCTGGGAGGAAACCTCATCTCATGGGCTAGCAAAATACAATTAACCATTGCACTCTCAACTGCAGAAGCAGAATACATTTCAACTTCTTTATGCAGCACTCAAATGCTCTGGATGAAGAATCAGCTAGAGGATTTTCAGATATATGAGAGTAACATCCCTATCTTTTGTGACAATACTGCTTCCATATGTTTAAGTAAGAATTCTATTTTGCATTCCAGAGCAAAGCACATAGAAATTAAACATCATTTTATCAAAGACTATGTTCAGAAAGGTGTAATAATTTTAAAATTCATTAATACAGACCATGAATGGGTTTACATCTTCACAAAACCCTTAGCTGAAGATAGTTTCTCTTTCATTCTGAAACATTTAAACATGGCAGATTACCTAGAGTGATTATGAACTTGTGTTTCTTCTCTAACGTGTTAAAATAGGCTCTGACTTAAATCTTTTGTTGACATCTTGTTCTGGTTCTGATACTTCTACCAGTTAGATGTAATCTGAATTAGAAATCCTCTGAATCAAAATCTTTTGGTATTCTTGATGTTAGAAACATCAAGACGTGGCCTCTCTAGCGTCTACCCTTGGATCTTCTAGACAACTGTCTAGCACAGAACTCAAGAGCCAAACTGTTGAGATCTCCTCGAGCAGTGGTCATATTTTTGGGATTAGACATCCATCATTAGCTGCAATTAATTCTCCCCAAGCGAGTCAACTCAGATTTCGGAACCAATTAATTTTGTTGATTCCTATTCTCTATTAACATTGTCGTTCATATTACATGTTGTGTATATATATTTGTCACAATTCTCACTTTCACACTTTTCATTCACAAACCTACAAAAAAAAAACCCTTGTGCTCAAACTCTCTCCAAGTTCTTCAACAATCTTCAAGGTCATTAACTTTCTTCAAATCTTCATCAACATTCAACAACATCTTCATCTTCTCCAAATGGTTTCTCAACAACAACAGGTCTACAACTACTCTCAACAAATGGAAGCAAATGAACATCCTGCTGAAGCTCCACAACAAATCTCTATTGAAACTGCTACAACATCAACCACTGTTTACAAGGAAGTTCTCCTCATATCAACCTTGCAACTCCATTTGAGAAACTGGAAGTTCTATGTGAATCTCTGGTAGATTTTGAAAATATAAAGCGCAATGTAATCGATCTTACTGAAGATCTGCAGAAGCAAGGCTGGGGAAATTATTTTCAGAGGCTCTATGGTCCCATCTACACCTTCCTCGTCAAAGAGTTCTGGAGATTCGCAGATTGCGATGACCATTGCATAGCCTCATATGTTCTGGGAGTTAAGATGGTCATCACTAAGAAGTCAATTGCAAAACTCCTGAATATGGAGAAAACCATGGGAAGAAGAATCTACAACATAAACTCTAGGGCAAGATACATGTCCCAGGAGATTGTTCCAACCATCTTCAAACAGAACTCTGAAGTAAAATCATCCAAGAACAAGGAACTTCACCAAAATCTGAGGGTATGGTTGAAGATCATTTTGGGTACCATCCACCACTGCCCATCCTCAAACTCTTCTGACTACATCAACACAAATCAGAAGTGTATCTTGTATTGCCTCTACAAAGGACTCAAGCTGAATCTACCAGTGTTGCTATTCAAGTATCTGAGGAATTCAGTCAGGGATAAAAGAAACCACATGAAGCCCAGAAACTACATTCCTCTGGGGAGGCTCATCTCTGATGTTCTGATTGAAAGCGGGCTGGTGGACCATTTGATATCCTACAACCTGATGGAAGATGTAACTGTAGATTTTGGCAAGCCTCTGAATGCTAGAAATCAAAAGAGCACGGGGATCATCGAGAGAGTCTTAGTCAAGCCAACTCTGGACACTTCCTAGGAAGCTATGAAGGATCAGAGAAAGACACCTAATAGTCTTTATCTTTTCTCCAAGATAGAACCTCCATAGGTCATTTCCCATTACCTCCAGAACCTGGCATCTCAAGGGTTAGATATCTAAGAGTTCTCAATGGACTAGCTTCAAGAGCAGCCACCTAACTTCATGAAAAGGATGAGAGAGCCTTCTGAGAAGTCCAAGAAGTTGAAGACTCTGAAGATGGGAGAACCGCCAGCAACCAGATCGCCTGCACCTCTGGACTCTTATACTTCAAGTAAGTCATACCCCTCTGAAACTCCTTCTAATTCAAATTTAAAGCAACTATCTTCCTCTCTACCTCACCCATCTTCTACCTATACCCCCTCTGAACCCACCATATCCATTCCATCTACCTCTGAACCTCACAACTCTAACCCTTCCTCACCCCCCCTACAACAAATCAACCTCACTACCACAACACTTCCCATATCTGAAACTTCACCTCTGAATGAACCCCTCTCACCCCTCTCCTCAACTCATTCTTCACCACCATATTACGACATATCCTCTGAATCCGAACAGCCAGAAATCCCCGACCCTTCATCTCCAACATTGGCCCAACTCCAAGCCATAGAACTATCTAAACAACCTCCATCTATCCCAGACACCTCTGTGCCTACTTCTTCTAAACCTCAAATAGAACCACCCTCTGAACCTTAAACAGAACCACCTTCGGAACCCTTATTTGAACCCCAAATTGAACAACCAACTGAACCTCCCATTGAAACCACCCACACTTCATCAGAACCCATTAATCCATCATCTGAACCTGAACTAACCCTCCTTACCCTGGAAGAGTCAGTTGCTTTATTTTCAGAATCCTTAGTTGTGAAGTTTAGAACGCTGTCTGAAGAATCCAGCCTAAGTGATAATCCCTCTGAAGTGAGGAATCACTGGAATGGATTTCTCAAATGGATGACATATGAGGTCTTCAAGCTGAAAGGTCTCTCTAAATAAGTCAGAAATGACTACATCAGAGAAGCTTAGGAGAGCTAGAGCCTCGTTTGGCCAGAGAAGCTGAAGAGAAAGCTTGCCAGGAAGCTGAAGAGAAGGCTAGACTGGAAGCTGAAGAGCAAGCAAGAAAAGAAGCCGAAGAAAAGGCCTCTACTGAGGCTGCTGTTGAAGCTGAAGCCAAAGCAAGGTTGACACTGAAGAAGCAGCACACATTGCTGCGGAGGAAGTTGCTAAGGAAAAGGAAGTTTCTCTGACTTAGGGTGAGACCTCAAACTCTGATCTTGCTCCGCTGGTGCTCAAGACGCTAGAAGAGCTCCAGAAGGAATAACATCTTGTGAGAGCCAGACTAGATCAACAGGACTTTGTTAACTCCAGTATTCAAACTCTCCTAACTCAGCTGCTTCAGAGGATGCCGCCTCCTTCAAACCCTTAGGCACCTTAGGCTTTGTGTTTTGTGTTTTTTTCTTTGTTTTCTATTAAGTGTTTTTGGCTTCTATGGTTCTCTTTCTCTGTAGCTCTTTTCCATTATCTAATGAAATTATGTTTTGCACTATCTATTTTTCTCGGTTGTCTTTTTGAGTCTAACAAAAAGGGGGAGAAATAATTAAACATCCTTCTGATGAAATCAATACCTGAGTCTCATAATACTCTACTTACATTATAAAAATCTAAATATTTTGTGCAGTCTAAGCTTTCTTGCAGGAAGTATCTGAGAAACAAGATAAGCAACATAAGAGGCTCTGGTAAGAAACTCTAAACCTTCTAAGTATCAAATTTAGGGGGAGCTTGCTTATCTCAGGGAGAGTCATAGTACATTTGACTCTAAAATTATCTTCCTTTAATTATTATGAAGTATCATTATTTCATCAATAGTCTGAAGTTTTGTCATCATCAAAAAGGGGGAGATTGTTAGAACAAGATTTTGGTTCTGCAATTTATCTCTAAGTTTTGATGCTAACAAAGGATGAAACATTTTGGCACCCTAATAAAATTCTCTAAGTGTGAAGGACTCTAATGAAAAATGAATCTGATGAAACAACACCTGACATCACAATAATCAAGAACAACTGACTTAGAGTCAAAGGTATTCGATTTGACATCTAAAGACTCTGAAACTCTGCATCTGAAGGATCCCACACATGTATACTCCGATGATCCTTACATCTAAAGAATTTCTGATTAGAGACCAGTCAAGAACTTCTGAAGAAAACACATCAAATAACTATCTTAAGAATATAAGATCTAAGAGAAGAATCTGAATTTCGTGCACTCTGATTGACGCCCAACATATCAGATCAAGACTTAGCAATGAAGTTTTCCAAATATGGTATAAATCTCTATGTGGAGAAAATTGAATACTCCCTTAAACTGCTATGTAAAGGACAATAATGTTAATGTCATTTAAGTCCCATTATTGGCAATATATCAGCTTCAATGCTCCATTCAACGACAAGAATTCAAAAACACGAAGCTATTACACAAGAATTTTGCACATCAAAATCAAGTCATACACTACATTCTTGTCTCACGTTATCACACGAGTTGTTGCTCTAAGTGTGATCTTTATCTTTTTTCTTACTATGTTCACATTTCTTATCTAGAAGCACTAAACACCTTATAGTTCTAATATAGTTGTTGTAAATTTCGTCAAGTGACTTGTGAAGTCAATAGACTTGAGAGGGCTAGCAGATCAATGTACTCTTAGACATTTGTTGTAATATTTATAGATTATTGGATGGACTGGAGTAACTTTGAATTTCAAGCGAACCAGGATAAACTTCTGCGTTGTTTGTTTTGATTTTTGTGTGTGTGGTGTTTCCAAAAGTTTTTATTGTCAGTGAGAGCAATTCAAACCCCCCTTTCTTGTTTTTCTCTACCTTCAGAAAATTGTACACGGACTTCCTCATATAAAAATGCCAAAGCAGTTATGTGAAGAGTGTTGTGAAGCCAAACACACAATGAGTTATTCAAGAATGACTTTCCTATGAAGTCAAAGTAGAAGTTGGAGATTGTACACTCATATGTTTGTGGTCCATTCGAAGTAAAGTTAATGAGAGGTAACCATAATTTCTGACATGCATATATGAATTCACCGAGTACATGCTAATTTACTTGACGTATTCAATCAACTCATGAAGTTTAAGCTGTTAGTTGAAAAACATGATCAATGTCACATCAAGATATTGAAAACTGGTGTATGTCGTGAATAAACTTCAATTTGATTTTGAAAAATTTTGTGAGAAAGAAGGAATTCAGCATGAGATAATAACTTCTTACACACCTCAACACAATGACATTTCAGAAAGGAAGAGCATAAGCATATTGAACATGGCAAGAGGCATGCTCAAGGAAAGACAATTTCTAAAGCATTTCTAGGGAGAGGATGAAGGTAATAAAAATACACAATAAGGGGGATTAAATTGTGTATGTTAATTCTTTTTGCCTTATGAAAATAAAAACTTTAGAATCTGAAAAAGTTTAGAATTTGATCTCAGAGTTGTTAGCAGGGGAATGATAATATTCAGAACCAAGAAGTAAAGAAACACACAGAGTTATATTGGTTCCTCTCTTTAATTGAGAGTAATTCAGTACAATTTTCCAACAAGAGATTTTCACTGTAATTAAATTGATTACACTTTGCTCAAGCAAACTAGCAAGAGACTTTAAATGCTCAATCACACTAGAAATAGACTTCTTCTTAAGCAAACCAGCAAGAGACTTCTTCTCAAGAACATAAGCAAGAGGCTTCAACTAATCAAGCAACTAGCAAGAGACTTCAACTACTCAATCACACTAGAAAGAGACTTTTGATCAAGCAACCCAGCAAGAGACTTCTGCTCATGCACACACGCAAAAGGCTTCCACTGCTCAAGCAAACTAGCAAGATACTTCCACTACTTAAGAAAACCAACTAGAGACTTCTTATACTCCAAATAAATAGTTTAGGAGAATAGGTAATAACTATATTTTATGTAAAATCAGAGGTACATAAGTGATACAACACACACAAGATTGTTAAACACTTAATATTTTCTAAGATATAAAAAGATAAGAAATCTTAAGAACTTGTGTAGTAAACAAATAAAAACTTTAGCTCAAAGTTGTGCTCAATGTTGTTCTTCTTTTGATGGTTTGTTCGTTATTCGTTAGTCGGTTAATTTTCCTCCAAATCTTCAACTCTTTTAATAGAGGCAGAAAAAGAGTCATTGGAAGGTGACTTGCACAAGTGTTCTTAGTTGAGAAGCATTTCTAAGAGAGATGTTGGAAGATGAATCTAATAAATATGTGCATCCATTGTGTAATGACTTAGTCCACTAGGTCTTTTTCATAGTTAGTATCTACCAAGATATTAGGGAAAACTTAAGAGGTCATATCAACTTTCCTTGAGCCTTGCACTAAGAAACTCTAGTTGACTTTTTCAAAAGTCTGGCATTGATAAGATTGGTCTGCTTTGGAGATAGAGTACTGATTAGAAGCTGATAGTCTTTAGCTGAGGTATTCAGAGCCTGAGCTATCACCAGAAGCTGAGATGTCACGTTCAGAGTCATTAGATTTTGATCCTTCTGAATCTGATTGTTTTAACTTCACTACATATGCTTTCATCAGGGTCAGTTCTTAGTTGAATTTTAAGCTTATGATCCTGCATACTTGAACATATGTTAGTATACCAAATAGTTCTTCAAGGAATATGAATAATTTTGTTCCAACAATCTCCTCTTTTTTGCTAATGACAAACAAAGTTATTTAAGAATAATGGTTGGTCAGTTTTACTAACATGATAACATCAAAGTCTGAGGTTTGTAAGCCCCCACTGAGTCTAATAGTTCAAAGGTTGAGTTTTGTAAGCTCCCTATAAGTCATATATAAGTTAATTAAACTTATCTTGATAGCATAAGAAAATAATATTCATATAAAACCAATAATAATATGGGTTTAGGTGTATATAAAAGGATTGAAAATGCTTTTATGCTCTTTAAATACTCCTACGATTTTCTCCCCTTTTTGTCATCAACGAAAATTTAATTAAAACATGATAGCATAGAGAGAGGGAGAGAGAGAGAGAGAGAGAGAGAGGATACTGAAAAAAAGAAAAAAAATTACGGGACAATATAAATTAGATAAGAATAAATAAAAAATCCCAATATGTATAGCTCATTGTTTAAAACACATAAGAAAATAAAACTGAAAGCATAAAATATATAATTTCAAGTAAAAAAGAATTTTATCATCAAATAAAATCAGTTAAGAGGATTGATGAGCCATAGGCATGTCTGTCGGATTATGACTGCAAGCGCACAACCTATCGTGTAGTTTTCAAGATTATCGAACCCACAAGGACTAATGGTCAAACTAATGCTATCGATTGTTGTAGTGCAAAGCTAAGGCTAAAGATTATAAGGGTAGGAACGAAAACGAAAATACTAATTTCTAACCGTTTAAAAGTTATGATAACAAACGAGTCCGGAATATGGATTCCGCGTACCTAAGGGATTAGGTAGAATTGGGCACTAAATATGATTCTATTGCATTATATAGAAAATACCAACTTAAAGATCCAATCTCACACTCTCGCGCTATCGACAAAGATCACACCTCATAACCATATGATTTTTCTCTCGATCTTCCGTTCTAATTAGAAAGTGTATTTTAAAAGTAAATGAGATCCTAAACGATGCCTAAAATGCTCTCGCTGTTTTTAGGATTCATGCCTAGTTTCCACCATCTGGTTTATTCCTCACACTCTTGTGCTATCAGATTGAACCTTAACTTGTCTCACACTCTCGTGCCAAAACAGTAAAACATACAATTGGAAACTAAAGTTATAACATAGTTAAATCATAAATTTGCGCACCTATTATTTCTACTGAGTCCCTTCGGTAACGACGGTCCTTATACGCCAGACTCAGAATAAATTATCAAGACATGATATTATTTGGGAACATCATAACATTCAAAATTAAGAGCAACATGACATACAAGTAATTGAAACAGTAAAACATGCAAATATCAAAAGCAGTAAAAAGAACCTGAAATTACTTAAAATAAAACTAGAATTAACTTGAACTTGAACTTGAATTAACTTGAAAACAAAGTAACGGAAGGCTTGTTCTTTGATCCAAGAGTACAATGAAGATGAAAACAGAGTAAAACTAGAACAGGTGTGACAATCCCTCGATGTGAGTTATTGTCATATTTACAGATAATTTATGATTAATTCTAAAAACTCGACTCGGAAAAGCTTCTGCACAACTTGGATACCTTCCAAAGTCTCCCACAATCCTATTTATAGAGGTTTTGAAACCTGATAACTACCTTGGACCGTGCATGGAGAGTGGAGGGAAAATAGAGGATAAAAAACGGTCCATAACTGGCCACTAGCGCAGTTCTATTACTGCGTGATAATGGCGAACGCCATTAGGGGAATGGCGGATGCCATTCCTTCCATATTTTAAATTACGTGGCAACAAAGTGAATGGCGAACGCCCTCTTCTGGATGGCAAACGCCGTTCAGATAGAATGCATAAAATTGGCTCTTTTGCTCCTTTTTAAGTCCTATTTCGCTCCTTTGTCGCGAGGCATCCAAAACTTCAATGATATTGGATAACAACTGCAAAACAAATAAAATGGAAGTAAAAGACGATAAAATGCATAAAAACATAAACGGATATCATGTGAAATGAGCCTAAAAACACGATACGATTTCTTGTTATCAAATTCCCCCACACTTAGACCGTTGTTTGTCCTCAAGCAATCACCCAAAGCAGATGATAAACAACTTAAACACAATGTCTGAAACATAGGCACGACGATACTCTAAGTAGTACGAGACTGCTAGGCTAATGTTATATAAATAGGTACTAGATACCAAAAATAAGGATATCGTAGTGACACACATCCGCATTTCGCGGACAAAAACTCCCCCTATGCAAAACCAATTCGAATCATGCCATTATAACTCGACCTACATTCTTTGTTCTTTTTTCAACCTCTTTTTTATTCTAGCGTAATCACATTAAGCCCGTTATCCATACACATTCAAGGTAGGTGAACCTGTTAGTGACTATGATCTCGATTTCAATTTTATCGCACTTACTTAGCAAATTTTTGCTTAAGTATCAACTGATTTTTTTTAAGAGTTTGTACCGTTGGGCTAAATGATCGGGTGAGGATCACCTAACCTAGAAGGGCCAAATCCTATCACAGATTTTATTCATTATATTTTTCATTTTTGTGTTTTTGCTTGAGATCATATACTTATTTGCATCGACTTCCTTGCTCATGTGTGTTTTAGGATGGTGTTGACTGCTAATATAAACTACTCAAGGGGTTACTTAAAGAAACTTAGAATTAAGGTCTTAACATAATGGTTATTCAAATCAATATTGCATACTTAGGGAATTTAGGGTGTTAGGATGGTACCGATATTATCGACACTTTCCCAAGTCTATCTACCAAAGCCTAAAAAGTAGAAACAAACTATACTAAAGGTGTGTCATACCATTGAATCAGAACAAAATTTTCATCATTGGGGGTCAAATCTAAGGGAATTTTCAAACAAAAGAAAAAAATTTATCATGCAATAGGACTCGACAACACATGTATGACTCAACCAAAAGCTAAAAATAACTAAGAAGGAAAACAAAACAGTAAATAATAGAAAAGCGGTAAAGCTCCTCCCCCACACTTGAACCAAACATTGTCTTCAATGTTTTAGTGCAAGGCGAAGAAAGGAGTAGTGAAACCTGGTAGAGTGGCTCAATATTGTCGGTCGCGGTCTCTATGTTGTGCAAAACCTCCTCTACCAAAATCAGGGTTGGGCACATGTTGCATGCACTCCCTCATACGTGCCACCTCCATACGCACTTCGTTCATATTCTCGATGAGGTCAGCTTTGTTGAGCTTCATCCGCTCAATAAAGTCAAGCTGAGTCTGTCTGATCTGATCAATGGAGACTCTCATCTCTAACTGTTGCATCCGAATGTTCCTAAGTAGGACATCGCAGTCCACCTCGGCATTCGTCCAGTGTCTAAGCTCACTTAGGACGTCATCAAGAACTGTCCTCATGGCGGTGTAGTCATACTCCTCACGGGGCTGATGTCCGAATGAGGTACCTTCAAAAGAGTTAAGAAAAGCAAGTGCGGTGTGTGTATGAGTGCCAGTGTAGGGAGCATCTTGGTCCATGTGATCAGGCTCGGGGGTGTTAAGATCAAAAGTCCAGTTAACTCTCATTCGCACATTAATACGTGCAACGCAAGGTAAAGTAACTCCCCTAACCTCTCGGTTACTAACATTAAGAAATACCTGCGCATGTTTATTTTTAATGAGGCGCATGCTACAACAGTAATCAAGGTCGACAAACGGAGTCTCTAACGGCTCAAGCGTAGCCAACTCCGTGCCTACGTTTAAAGTAAGGGCTATGGATTTGATTAGCCCTCCGACACAAATAGGACCTCCAGTCCAAACATAGGTGGACTGGAAGTATGCGAGTAGGAATGGTGTCAAGTTAACTTTTGTTCCAAATAATGCACAATAAATAAGAAATAGGTCTTTAGAATTCACGTTGCCGGTATTCTCTCAACCAAAAATAGTACTGCCTAAAATATGGTGCAAATACCAAATGGTCGGGTTTTGAATAGCTGTAGCTTTTAGGCCTTCCCAGTCAGTGGTGGTTTTTCCCGTTAGTTGCTGCCAAAAGTCGAGAGCGTTGGATTCCAAATCGCTCTCTAAAGGGTGTTGGCATGAAAAATCATCCGCATGAGGGACCAAAAGTAAATCGGCCAATTGGTCTTGGTTAATAGCATAAGTTCTGTTGAACATCCTAAAATGTGTAGTGTCGGTGGTTCGGGATCCTCATATAGGAGTGGTGTACCAAAAAGAGCTCAAGAACTCGTAGGTAAGTCGGATAAATGTAGGACTAGTTAAAGTAAGAAAGTGAGACATACCTAAGTTGTTAAGCATCCAATGGACACTATCGAATAAACCCAAATCACGAAGAGAAGCATTGTTGGGGTACCGTGTTGCTAAGAAGTCCCTCTTAAAGAGCTTGTGGTATCTGCTGCTCTTATTTTCTCCATCAATTCCCTCAGCGAAAATAATCCCCATATAGTCCACATCTCCCCTTGGTCAAACAACTCTGGAGGCATTTTTTTAATGAAAAAGGAATGGTAAGAGAAGGTTATGGTATTTGGAGAAGAGAAGAGTGAATGGAAAGGATTGTGAGGTGGTTGTGAATTTATAGTGATTAGGAAGAAGTGGAGTAGTTGTGAGATGAAAAGTTTGAGTTAATAGTGTGTAGAGTAGGAAGTTCAAGGGTTTAAAATTAAAAGGGGTTTGACAAATGCGCGGGAGGGATAAGAAAAGGGAGGAAAACACTCTATTTTCCTGATATGGCGATCGTCATCAGGCTTATGGCGAATGCCATCTGGCTAAAATGATGGGACTTTTAAATTCGAAGTGAATGGCGAACGCCATTGACCTAAAATTCATAGTTTTGGCAGTTTCTAAAGATTAAAGTTGGTAAATCCTATTAAGGCTATAAAGCAGTAAATTAAAATTAATATCTATAATTAAAAAGCATGAAATTTATAATAATGAACATAATAAGCGATTAAATAAAACAATTGACTGAAATGCAAAGTACATTTATTAAACGTAGGTGTAACACAAGTTCATGTCGATATATTGATGGTAAAGTAGGCACAAACTGAAAAATAACAACAGAGGGAAAAATACCGACGACAATTAAAAATACTAAACTAGAAAGTTGCAATTAAAAATAAAAACAAACATAGAATAAATATAAAAATAAAAATAAAAATGAAAACAAATAAAAAGAAAAGATAAAGATTAAGGATCGTGGGTTGCCTTTCACGTAGCACTTCGTTTAGTGTCGGGAGCTCGACTACCGAACTTGTAAATTGGTTAGATCATTAGTTTTCCAAGGCTATTTATCGAGCCATCTTTCATATCCCTCACTTTTCCTTTTCTTTCCATTATAGATAGGTTCGTACCTTAGGTAAGGTGGGGGTGATTTCAACTCTTTTATAGGCATTTGGTGTTCTAGCTTATCATTGGTTTTTCTCTTTGACCCAGGATCCTCAAGTACAAGTGCATTGGTATGGATATTTTCCAATAGCTTCTCATACCTTTCAGATTTGGAGTATACCTTAACTTCCACAGACCTTTGCAGAAAAGGAATCAGTGATTTATAGGTAGGAGGAACAACACATAGTGCTTCCTTCTCTACCTCTTCAACAACCTCCCTTTTGGGTGGTGTCGGTGGATCTTTCTCAATCTCTACTCTTTTCTCACTTGAACCCTCCTCATTATCACTCTCCTTAGGATTTTCGATCGATTTTTCGCTGGTGGTTATTACAACATCCGTATGTTTCTCAGGAAAGGGTCCTAAAGGTGTTGTGCAAGCAGGGAGATTTGAGTCTCCAATGCCTCGCTATGAGTGGCGAGGAACTGGACCACAATGTTCAACTGCCTAAGGGTCTCATTTGTATATAGACTTTGTTTTCTAAACTCTTCATTCTAAAGAGTTTGTGTAGCCACAAAGTGTTCCATCATATATTCTATCCTAGAGCAAGTTTGCGTCGCAATGAAATCCTCCATTAATATTTCGAGGTCAGATTTATGGAAATCTTGCGATTCCTAAAAATACTGGGAGTGGTAATCGTAGAGAAAATTTGGGTGATACATAGTAATAGAAAAGAGAGTGCCTTAGTCTATACGGTGCAACAACGGAGTCACAATATTGACTAAATTAGTCCCCAACAACGGCGCCAAAAACTTGAAGAGCGATGGGTGTGTCTGTCGGATTATAACTGCAAGTGCACAACCTATCATGTAGTTTTAAAAGATTATCGAACCCACATGGACTGATGGTCAAACTAATGCTATCTATTGTTGCAGTGCAAAGCTAAGGCTAAAGATTATAAGGGTAGGAACGGAAACGAAACTACTAATTTCTAACGGTTTAAAAGTTATGATAACAAACGAGTCTGAAATATGGATTCCACATACCTATGGGATTAGGTAGAATTGGGCACTAAATATGATTCTATTGCGTTATGTCGAAAATACCGACTTAAAGAGCCCGTCTTACACTCTCGCACTATCGACAAAGATCACACCTCATAACCATAAAATTTTTCTCTCGCTCGCCCGTTCTAATTAGAAAGCGCATTTTGAAAGTAAAGGAGATCCTAAACAATGCCTAAAGCACTCTCGTTGTTTTTAGGATCGATGCCTAGTTTCCACTATCTGGTTCCTTCCTCACACTCTCGTGCTATCGGATTGAACCTTAACTTATCTCACACTCTCGTGCCAAAACAGTAAAACATACAATTGGAAATTAAAGTCATAATATAGTTAAATCATAAATCCATACCTATTATTTCTACCGAGTCCCGTCGATAACGACTGTCCTCATACGCCTGATTCATAATAAATTACCAAAGCATGATATTATTTGGGAACAACATAATTAAAACATTCAAAATTAAGAGCAACATGGCATACATGTAATTGAAACCGTAAGACATGCAAATATCAAAAGCAGTAAAAAGAACCTGAAATTGCTTAAAATAAAACTGCAATTAACTTGAACTTGAACTTGAATTAACTTAAAAATAAAATAACGGCAGACTTGTTCTTTGATCAAAGATTACAATGAATATGAAAACAGAACAAAACTAGAACAGGTGTGACAATCCCTCGATGTGAGTTATTGTCACTTTTACAGGTAATTTATGCTTAATTCTAAAAACTCGATTTGGTAGAGCTTCCACACAACTTGGATACCTTCCAAACTCTCCCACAATCCTATTTATAGAGGTTTTGAGACCTGATAACTCCCTTGGATCGTGCATGGAGAATGAAGGGAAAATAGAGGATAAAAAACGGTCCATAACTGCCCACTAGCGCAGTTCTGTTACTGCGTGATAATGGTGAACACCATTAGGGGAATGGCGAACGCCATCTTCTGGATGGCGAACGCCGTTCAGACAAAATGCATAAAATTGACTCTTTTGCTCCTTTCTAACTCCTATTTCGCTCCTTTTCCACGAGGCTTCCAAAACTTCAATGATATCGGATAACAACTGCAAAACAAATAAAATGGAAGTAAAAGACGATAAAATGCATAAAAACATAAACGGATATCATGTGAAATGAGCCAAAAAACACGATACGATTTCTCGTTATCAAGGATAAGAAACAAGACAGGTTTTAAATCCTAAGCTTAGGGTTCCTTCAGAAGCTCCAGGATAGACTTTAGATCAGAAACCACTTCCTATTTCTTAACAACCACGGAACTTAGTTGAGCATCCACTAATTCTTGATGAGTTGCAAGGTTGGAAATTTGAGAGCTCATATCTTTAATTTGTTTGCCCGTCTGAACTTGAGAACTAGTAACAGAAGATAATATTACCTCAAGCTGAGTCTTCCTCTGACTAGATGAAGCAACAACTTCTGATGAAAAAATTCTCATATTATGTATGACAGAGTCAACAGAGGATATGAAAGCGTCCCATCTTGCAACATAGGCTACAGAATCCGTGAAGGCATGCCTATTTAGGACAAGATCTCTGACCTTGAAGTAAAATCCATTTCTAAACTCTTATGTTTGGGAAAGGATTGGTATTGGAGTGTTTTGCTTAAGGTTAGAAACAGGTGAAGGTGAGTGAAAATGAGGGGTGGGGAAGGCTGCTAAATGAGAGGGGTATCTCTAGTCCTAGAGAATTGATTTGTTCCAACTTCTGCCACAGTAGCAGTATCTCGGACTGGAGATAAAGGGTGAGGTTCAGACTGGGGTTCAAGTTCAATCTCTAGTTGAGGTTTATCAGATACAACATATTCAGACTCAACAACAGGTTGACTCTGAGTTAGTTGTTCTGAAGGACTATAGGAGGGAAGGGGTCCGCCATGTAAGCTCACAGAGGTGAAACCAACATAGGTGTTTGAGTGGATTGGTCATCGGGTAATTCATTAGATAGATGCTTTATGAGAGTTTTTATCATAGTGAGATGTTTATGAATTTTTTGAAAATGATTTAGGTCAATTAATTCTAGGATGGTTGTGGGTTGAGTGGGGAAAATTGAAGGTTGGTGTGTTATGATAGCTAGGTTATTTGAAGAAAAGGGGAAGGTGTTTGTTCAGAGGATTCCAAGGATTAAGGGGTTGAGGATTTCCTAATTAATGAAGAAGAGTTCGGAGTTGAATTAAACAAAAGGTTAAGAGAGTCACATGAAGTAGCTTCAACAGTTATAGGCTTTTCAGTAGAGAATCCTTCTTCGATAGTATGATCCTTAACAATCAAGTCTCCATCAACACATCCCTTTCTAGCATCAACATTAGTTATACTAGATTCTGGGACCACCTCATAAGCAACAATATTAGAAGACACCTTATTATAAGCTTTAGATGCAAAATCTTGAGCGAGCTTAAAAACTTCATGTGCACTAGTCATTAAAGAAGGGTTTGAGCCCAGCTGCTCCCTCAACACAAAATATGTGTGTTGAGTGACTTCTCCAGCATTTTCCACAGACGCAACTACAAAAATTCGGGCACTGGCTATGACAGCAGATGACATAAAAGTGTCCACATGTTGTCTAGATTTTCTCTTTAGACGCACTTCTTCTTCCTTAACGTCATCTTTTTCAACTTGAAAAATTACTTTCCTTAGCTTCTTCTTTTTTAGAGCAGGTTCAAGAGCTTTTTCATTCATAAAATTTTGACCTAGAAGCTTCTTTTTAGCAGGCTTATGAGTGACAAGTTCTAGTTTTAGTAGGCATAATCTCATTTGAACAAACTAACTCCTCAACTTCCTTCTATAAGGCCTTTTGAGCATCACTTAGAAGCTTCTTCTTAGCAGGCTTCTAAGTGACAAGTTCTTTTTCTGAAGTAGATTGCGTCTTCTTCCCTTTTCTATTGTTAACATCATGAGCTCTATCTGGAATATCTTTCATAGTCAGAGTTATCCTAGTATCTTTCTTGACATTAAAAAAGTATAGTCCGATAAGTTCAGGACTATCTTCTGGAGTAAACATAGGAGTTGTCTGATCGTACCGAATTACACCGTATTTTTTACTCGAATTTCACATGTTTATTAGGACTTTATCTTTATTTTATTTGTATTATGCCCTCTTTTCTCTTGTTTTTAGATATTTAGCACTTTCGGACACTTTTGGAAGAAACGAAGCAAAAAGACCTAAAATTAGGGTTTTTCGGCGAAATTACACACATCGCGGCCGCTATAGGAGAAGCCATGAGTCACCAACCCTCAACCAGGAGGTAACCGCCTCGTTCCCATGATTCAGCCCATTTACACACATGGCGGGCGCCATCTTTGGAAATGACGTTCCCACTAAAGCCCACTAAAGGGAAGTTGGAGGGCACCCTGGTCTTTACAAACTACTGAGAATCTTAATAAATAGCTCATTTCATTTCGTTTTCTAGCATCCAACTTAGTTTTACAACACTAAGCATATAGTTTTCATTTGTAATAATGATAATCCTTCACATCGGGGGGTTATCGCACCATTGTGAGATTGAGTTGGGTCACTTCGAGTTATTGTCGTCTTTAGCTTCAGGAGTCGGAGGTTTATTTTTGTATCAGAATCAAAGCTTCCGTTTGGAGCAGATTCTTATTTATCGCTTTATTTATTTATTTCCCGCATCGCTTTTATTTTATTTACTTTCCTGCATCGCTTTTATTATATTTATTTCCCGCATCGGTTTTACTTTATTTATTTCCCGCATAGCTTTTATTTTATTTATTTCCCGCATCGCTTTTACTTTATTTACTTTCCCGCACTCGCTTTACTTTATTTATTTCCCGCACTTTACTCGCTCTCTACGCCTCACATTCTAACACAAACTTTTCATTATGATTAACACCGTTATGTCTGTTTGCGTTACCATGTCTGGCTAAATATTTTAAAGGTTAGAATGTAAGGATCGCGGTTAAAGTATTGTTTCACATATTGAAATCTGTAGAAATACTTTAAAGGCTGTTTTGATTTTTAACTTAAGTTTTCTAAAACAAACTTGGTTAGTTTTAATTACTCGAGGAGTGCGAAAGCACCCTGGCATAGTAACTAGGAATCTTTATCACTTTAAGGAAAAGCTATTTTTGAAACTGTTTTCGGACGCGTTGATAGGTTTAAAATCAGTAAAATCCTTAGGTAAACTTTCCAAATCAAAATCACTTTTCAACTAAGTCCATGAGTCTCATTTCTTAAAAATAGGTTTACTACTTTAGCGTTCTGCGAACCTTTTATATGTGACAATAAAAGGCCTTAATTTAAGGGTAAACTCGGTTCTGAATACGCGAAAGCGACAATTCCCGTTAAATGGATTCTTTTCAAGAGTAGAAAATTTTGCCTCATAAGTAGTTCTATTTAGACAATAAAAACATCGCTTAACTGATGTGAATTACATTCGACCTGTCTTTACCTGCATTTATTATTTACCGTTATTTTACAAACCAAATATCTCTTTTATACCGCCTTAGATAAACACCGTAACGATAGTATTCGATAGATTGACGATTGGTCTCTGTGGGATTGATATTCTTTTATATTACTTTGACGTTATTCATGCACTTGCGAATCACAGCGATCAAGTTTTTTGCACCGTTACCGGGGACCAACTTCGTCAAATTTCGTACCCTGTTGTTACACCATATAGACTAAGGCATTTTTATCCGGTAAATGCGAGGAACCCGTAGTACCAGAAATTTAGTAGATCCTTTAGCGGAACCCGAACGTTATACTCGTACACGCCTCTTACTCATCGGAATTAAGAAAGTTATGGCCGAGAATCGCGATAGGCAACCTCTTAAGGAATTCTCCCAACCCTCTGATGAGGAACCTAGTTCGAGTATAGTAAACCCCCTTATACTTGCTAACAACTTCGAACTAAAACCGTCTTTGTTGCAATTAGTACAACAAAACCAATACGCGGGTCTCGCTACTGAGAACTCGAATCAACATTTAAAAGTTTTTATCCAACTAGCCAACACCTTTAAATCTAACGGCGCTTCACCTGATGCGATCCGTTTAAGATTATTTCCTTTCTCCCTCAGGGATAGAGCACGTTCATGGCTAGATTCACTTCCAGTTAATTCAATAACTATCTAGGAAGACCTTATGAGAGTATTCCTTGCTAGATTTTCCCCCATAGTAAGACTGCTGTTCTTCGAAACCAAATAACTAGATTTGCTCAAAACCAAGGAGAATCGCTTTTCGAAGCTTGGGAGAGATATAAAGAGCTATTGAGAGTCTGCCCACACCATGGCCTAGAGCAATGGCTGATCATTCACACCTTTTACAATGGACTCCATTATAATACCAAGATGAGCATCGACGCTACCGCAGGTGGCGCGCTGATGAACAAACCTTATCCAGAAGCTTGTGACCTAATTGAGGATATGACCCAAAACCATTATCAATGGGGAACTGAACGAGCATCAATAGAGAAAAAGGATACCCAAGGTGGAATACATGAGGTAAGCTCTCTAGACATGATGCAGGCAAAAATGGGTGCTTTAGCCCTTAGGATCGAACATATGTCTACAAACACTAATACCGTAGCAGTAGTCCACACAGAGTGCGAACTCTGTGGATCTAAAGGATACGAATCGGCGGAGTGTAACCTTTTAAACGAACTGAATACCGACCAAGTGAATTACGCCCAAGGGAACCCATTTTCAAACACTTATAACCCTGGATAGAAGAATCACCCAAATTTCTCTTATAGAAACCAGAACCCTATCCAAAATAATGCACCTCAGAGACCGCAAGGTTATCAAGCCCAAAAACCAAACCAACCTATGCAAGTTGTTCCCCAAGAGTCTAACCTTGAGAAGATCATGGAAAGCTTTATATCGGGCCATACTCAGCAAAATAAAGAATTCCTAAACCAAAACATTCACCTAAACAAACTTATAACGCAATTAGGAACCAAGGTTGATCAGATAATCACTCACAACAAGATGCTTGAAACCCAGATCTCACAGGTAGCACAAAACCAAGCCCCACAAACTACACCTGGAGGCCAATTTCCTGGACAACCTCAACCGAACCCGAGGGCAAGCTAATGCTATCTCATTACGAACTGGAACCGCTTACGAAGGGCCTCAGAACCCAACAATGAGTGAGTCCAAATCTTCTAAAGAGAACGTGCCTACCAACCAAGAAGAGGAACTAGAGGAACCTGAGAAACAAACCAACCAAGAAGGTGAAGCCAAGGAGAAAACTTACAAACCACCGCCCCCGTACAAACCACCAATCCCATATCCACAAAGACTTAAACAAACCAAAGTCAATAACCAATATCAAAAATTTATAAAAGTGATAGAAAAGCTTCATGTAGAGATACCTTTCATAGAAGCTATCACCCAAATTTTGTATTATGCCAAATTTCTCAAAGACATGTTAACCAACAAGCGTAGGATCGACGATCCAAAACCCTTGGAATGCAACTTCATTTCTGAGGATAAACTTGCAAAGAAGGAGAAAGACCCTGGTAGTTTTTCTATACCTTGCAAATTGGGAAACCATATGATCGACAAAGCTTTCCTAGACTTAGGCGCTAGTGTAAGTTTAATGCCCTTAGCTGTATGTAAGAGATTAAACCTAGGAGAATTGCAACCAACTAAGATGTCTCTTCAATTAGCCGATAGGTCTGTTGAGTATCCTGTAGGCATTTTAGAAGACATCCCGGTTAGGATCGGTCAACTTTATATCCCAACAGACTTTATGGTCATGGATATCAAAGAAGACGAAGATATCCCTATTCTTTTAGGTAGACCATTCTTATCAACAGCCGGAGCTATAATAGATGTCAAAAGAGGGGAATTAACCTTCGAAGTAGGGGACGAAAAGATCGAGTTCATTCTTTCGAAATTCCTGATGGCACCAATTATAGAAGACGCATGTTATGCGATCAATATCATAGATGAGTACATAAGAGAATTTGATCAGGGAGAACCTAAGGTCGAACCATTTTCAAACCCGAATGAAAAGGATGACGAGTTTGAGGAAACAGAACCTCTCACTAACGAATGTCTGGATCTTACCCAGACCCTTCACCTAATTCTCAAAAACCAGCCCAAGAACTTAAGGAACTACCCAAGAACCTAAGATATGAGTTCCTGGATGAAGAAATGAACCGACCAGTAATAGTTAGTGCCACCTTAAACCAAGATGAGACGAATCGACTCTTGAACGTTTTAAGAAAATACCCCTCTGCCTTAGGGTACAACATCTCTGATTTAAAAGGTATTAGCCCATCCGTGTGCATGCACCGGATCTCACTAGAGGAGGATTCAAAACCTTCCAGAGAACATCAGAGGCGAATTAACCCTGTGATGAGCGAGGTACTGAAGAAGGAAGTCCTTAAACTACTGGAAGCTGGTATAATCTATCAGATCTCTGATAGTAAATGGGTAAGTCCTGTACATGTGGTACCCAAGAAGGGAGGTATCACAGTTGT
Organism: Lathyrus oleraceus; assembly: GCF_024323335.1. NCBI lineage: Eukaryota > Viridiplantae > Streptophyta > Magnoliopsida > Fabales > Fabaceae > Lathyrus > Lathyrus oleraceus. The sequence continues at coordinate 81,251,640 of NC_066584.1, read as the reverse complement.
GCAAAACGAAAAGGGAGAGCATGTCGCTAAATGCATAGAAGGCGGATGGCGTATGTGCATAGATTATAGGAAGCTCAATAAGGCAACTAGGAAATACCATTTCCCCCTTCCATTCATGGATCAAATGCTGGAGCGTCTTGCCAGACACTCTTACTTTTGTTATCTTGATGGATATTCTGGATTTTTTCAAATACCCATACACCCCGAGGATCAAGAGAAAACAACCTTTACCTATCCCTACGGAACGTTTGCTTACAGACGAATTCCGTTTGGACTGTGTAATGTTCCAGCTACTTTCCAACGTTGTATGATGTCAATCTTCGCAGATTATCTCAACGGAATATGGAAATATTCATGGATGACTTCTCAGTGTGTGGATTAGACTTTGAAGACTGCCTTATTAACCTTGAGAAAATCCTAGAGAGATGCGTAGAAGTCAACCTAGTATTAAACTGGGAGAAGTGCCACTTTATGGTCAAAGAAGGCATAGTGTTAGGACACATAATATCTGAAAGAGGCATTGAGGTCGATAAAGCAAAAATAGAAGTTATAGAAAACCTTAAACCTCCTAAGAGAGTTAGAGAAATCCGTAGTTTCCTTGGACACGCCGGTTTCTACCGACGCTTTATAAAAGACTTCTCTAAAATAACAAAACCCTTGACCGGCCTTCCGATGAAAGACATCGAATTCATTTTCGATGAGAAATGCATCAAAGCCTTTAACCAGTTAAAACAAGCACTAATCTCAGCACCCATTCTACAAACCTCAGATTGGACTAAACCCTTCGAAATAATGGGTGATGCTAGCTATTTCGCTATAGGAGTTGTTTTAGGGAAGAGAAAAGATAAGAAACTACACGCAATATATTACGCTAGTAGAACCCTAGACGCCGCTCAATTAAATTATACAACAACTTAGAAGGAACTTTTAGCTGTAGTCTTTGCAATCGATAAATTTAGGTCTTATCTTGTACGAAATCTAAGATTATAGTCTATACAGACCATGCAGCTATCTGTTACCTTCTGAGCAAAAAGGATGCAAAACCTAGATTACTCAGGTGGATCCTTTTGCTATAAGAATTCGATTTAGACATTAGAGACAAAAAAGGAACAGAAAACGTAGTTGCTGACCATCTTTCCAGATTAGAGCATTTAAAGCCAGATCATTTACCCATAAATGATGACTTCACTTATGACAGACTAGTAGCTAAGATAGATACCACTCCCCTTGAACCTGATAGAGACAACCTTGGGACGATTTTAGAAATTAGCAAAGTACCATGGTACGCTGATTTCGTGAACTATCTAGCCACTGATATCATACCACCTGACCTAAACTATCAACAGAAGAAGAAGTTTTTTAAGGATATAAGACACTTCTATTAGGACGAACCACTCCTTTTCAAAAGAGGGACTGATAACATACTTCGACGTTATGTCCCGGAAGAAGAAGTCAGAAACATCATGGAACATTGTCATTCTTCACCTTATGGTGGACATTCAAGCACATCTAAGACATACGCTAAGATCCTTCAAGCTGGTCTTTATTGGCCGACATTATGGCGTGATGTCCATGCTTATATTGTCCGATGTGACCGGGCCAGCGCGCTTGAAACATCTTAAGACGTGATGAAATGCCTTTGAAGAACATTCAAGAAGTAGAACTATTTGACGTTTGGGGTATAGATTTCATGGGACCTTTTCCATCTTCATTGGGAAACAAGTACATTTTGGTAGCAGTTGACTATGTGTCCAAGTGGATAGAAGTTATAGCCGCACCCACTAACGACACAAGAGTTGTCATCAAGATGTTCAAGAACAATATCTTTCCCAAATTTGGAGTTCCACGACTTGTCATAAGCAATGGTGGATCACATTTTATATCCAGAATATTTAACAAGCTCCTAAGGAAATATGGAGTGAAACACAGAGTAGAAACACCATATCACCCCCAGACTAATGGTCAAGTGGAAGTATCCAACAGAGAGATTAAGTAGATCTTGGAGAAAATTGTATCAATATCTAGAAAAGATTGGTCTGAAAAGCTAACAGAAGCACCGTGGGCTTACAGAACTGCTTACAAGACCCCCATTGGAACTACACCGTACCAGTTGGTCTACGGGAAGTCATTCAACTTACCTTTTGAACTCAAGCACAAGGCATATTGGGCCATCAAGACCCTAAACTTGGATTACTTAGCATCTGGCAAGAAACGAGTCCTTGATATTCACAAATTGAAGGAACTTCGCCAGAATGCTTACGAAAATGCCGTTATATACAAGGAGAGAACCAAAGCTTGGCACGACAAGAGGATCGTGAAAAAGGAATTCAATATCGGAGACTCTGTTCTTCTCTTCAATTCGAGATTACGTCTTTTTCCAGGTAAGCTGCATTCGAGATGGACAGGCCCCTTTGAGGTGTCCAAAATCCTGAAATCTGGAGCAGTCGAAATCTGAAACAACTCATGCAATCCATTCGTGGTAAACGGACAAAGATTGAAGCCATACCAAGGAGGTGACATACCCACAGAATGTCATGACCAGACTCTGACCGACCCTCTAGTTCCTACCTCTAACATATAAAGTTCGAATCATCAAGCTAACGACGTTAAACAAGCACTGCATGAGAGGCAACCCATGACTTCTTTTCCTTTACTTTTTTTTAGTTTATATTTATTTGTTTTATATGTATGTATATCTATGTGGAGAATACTAGTTATAATATTTGTGATTTCAGGTGTCCTCTATTTCTAATCTAACTTTTCAGTAATGGAGAATATTGACACCATGCCAGTAATCTTCCGTGACCCAGTCCAAGAGCAGCATTACAACATGCTTTCACAACATGCGATGATGCCTACTAGATATCCCGACTCGAGTTGCATGGAGGCATTGGGCATTGAGCTTAGTGTCAGGCACTTATGCAATTAGTTACAATGGGACGAATATACAGACGCTATGCACGTGACTTACTGGAACCTGACTTTGGAGTTCCTGACCTCGCTTGTCTACGAGCCTTATGTTGGTCACACCAGCGATGGATGATACATTAACTTCAGATTGTTTGGGGTAGAATATACCTTCAACCACAAGCGTTTCGGCGACTTGCTTGGTTTCTAGACTGCCTATGATGCTTCGTCCGAGCTCCCCATGAGCTACTTTTTGAGCCGAGACGTCGAGATGTTCTGGAGCGATATCATATATGGAAGTAGTTCTGACCCCTCAACCCAGATCTCCAAAATAATTCACAACCCTGCTTTCCGATACTTCTAGATGATCATTGCCCACACCTTCCCGGGGAAGAGTGACCCTGATGCGCATGTGAGTGCCGAAGAGATCTTCTTCATGTACTGCACTACTCAGTCACGCCCTGTAGACTATGGAGCTTTCTTGATCAAGAGCTTACACCTTACTGCTCGCTCTGCTGCGAGCCCCATTCATGTCGGAAGCACTGTGACCCACATAGCCTCAGCCTTGGGACTCGATAGGAGACTGTCTCACCTGACACCTTATTGCAGCTACACCTTGATGGATGTTGATTTTTGCCTGGACCGTGGTCTGATGAGGAGATCCTCTTTCCATCCGGATCAATACAGACTATTAATTAAGGGTGAGACCATTCACTACTTCACTTTACCTGACCCTTAGGTGACTTGTGTCATTGATCAGGCCAATTGGGTCTACGCCATAGAAGGGTAGGGAGAGACTGTAGATGCGCCGAAGATTGCACCGATCAAAATTAAAGTTTGTACCAACAATCCTAATCTCCATACTCCAAGCATGCAATCCGAATTGGTTAGGCTTCGCATGGAGATAGCCGAGCTTCGCCAGGAGTTTGCTGATGTTGCCCTGCAGGTCAAGGTAGCAGTTGCCTCTCACGACACCGAGACTGATATGCTGCATGACGAGATCGCCGATCTCCGACGCCAGATCGCAGAGATTCGAGGCTACGAGGTCGAAGAAACTCCACTATATCCCGAGCGTTGATTCCATCATGGACCGAGAAATACCGTTTGAATTTCCCTATTTCTGTTCTCGTATTTATTATTCATGCCTATTTCTATCATTTCCTATGACATTATGCTTGCTTTATTTCCTAAGATTTTAGGACTCGTGAATTATTATTGACTCTTCTCACACGTGTGTGTGTGTGTGTGTATATATATATATATATATATATATATATATATATATATATATATATATATTATATATATATATATATATATATATATATATATATATATATATATATATATATATATATATATATATATATATATATATATATTATAATTATTATGGTTTTTTATGTCCATTATTTTATTTTGTATTATTTTGTTTTGTTTAATTTAATTTTGTTTTGCTTTATTTTGTTTTATTTTTATTTTTGTTTTATTTTATTTTATTTTATCAAGCTTAAAATAAAAAAATAAAAAAAATAAACAGCATTCGTGGATACCTATATACACCCCCCACTACGAAAATGAAGACGAGAAGGACTAAGGCCCAAGAAGCAAAACAACATAGCCGGCCCAAACCATTTCCGAAGAGATGGCGGGCGCCATGAGCTCCATGGCGGGCGCCATGACGTAACAGTCAGATTTACCTTTTCCACTATTAATACCTTCTTCAACCCTTCAAAACCTATTCTCTTCTTCTCCAAACTCTACCAAATTCATAAGAATTTCCAATTTTCTCACTTTCACTACAAACCAACAATTTTCCATCTTCACTTCTCCAACCCTCCACCAAAAATCGATTAAATTCCATTTTTTCCTTTCTTTTCTATATTTACAAATTTTTCTCAACAACCTTCATTAATGGCCGGAATGGAGTTTAATGACATCACTCTTCGTCAAGGAAAGCGCGGTGAGCGACAAAACAAGATTTTGCAAGGATTGCAAACTCGGAAGATCCTCTCTACCAGGTATGTCGACGAAGACTGTTTATACACTCTAGGCATATATCATAATATATTCCACATGCTAGACAATTTAGGATTACACGATATTTTTGCTAGCAAAGCGACCACCTACGATAGGCTCACTAGGGAATTTTTAAGTTCCCTGATCTACACTGTCCATCCCGGCACTGCTAGCACGGTAGGTACCGTTTATTTTAGGATGTTTAATGTAGAATACGAGTACACTACCGATGCTTTAGCGGGATTGCTCGGAATGCCTTATGGTGATGGTGCTATTTGTGAGACGCCCTTAGATTCCGAATGGGCAATCGAGGCATTTACTTTTTGGAACCGATTATCTAATGTGAATGTCACTTCCTTTGAGGGAATTTTGGCTTCTAACATCCATAACCCGGCCATACGTATTTTTAGATACCTTTTGGCATGTACTATATTTAGCCGGGAAAATTCTAACAAAGTAAATGCCCTAGAATTGCTATTTTTACAGGGGTGCCTTACTAATCGCAGGATCAATCCTGTTCCTTTCATGTTGGCCCATATGTCTGCCATCCTTAAGAAAGGAGGAACCATCTCTTTCAGTGGTTTAATTACCTTCATCGCTAGAGCGTTGAATCTACACATTGAGTTAGCGACCTTGGAACCCATCCCTCACCGCACCATTAACTTGAAGTTTTTGAAAGATATGAAATTATGCAAGGTGCGGCGAGAAGGTGGTTTCTATCTTATGATACATGGTACAGTTGTATCCAGCGTTATCCTACCTTGCTCTCAGCATACGGATGTGCGACATGCGAGGAATTGGACATACGATCTTGATACTCCACCATTTACCGGTCATGTGCCACCTAACGTTCCTATGGACGAAGGGCAAGTAGCCGATGATGAGTATGACCGGCGCGACCAGTCGCCAGCTCATGATATTCTTGATGCATCACCTGCATACACCGCACCTTCTTCCTCTAACCCTTTTGCAGGTACCACTCCCGGTTTCTACATCACCGAGGAGATGTGGCGCGAGCACATGGCTCGTGAGGAAAGGCGTGACACCCTCCTGAACACCATAAACCAACAACTGTCAGACAATATGAGTTTTATGGTAGCTTCCCAGCAGCGTAGTGAGCGAGCACATCGGACTGTCACCGAGTCTTTACTTGCGATCACCAATGAGCAGCAACGTATGCAACAGTCTAATGAGCGTCACTTCGCTCTCATCGAGGCCAACCAAGGAGCTCTCCTAGGTCGCTCTCGCCAGCTGCAGGAAGGACTTAGTACTCGATCCAGACGTCGTCGACCCAGGCATCCTGACCAGGACGGTGACGGTACCGGTGCTCACCCCTAGATCTCTCTCTCTCTCTCTCTCTCTCTCTCTCTCTCTCTCTCTCTCTCTCTCTCTCTCTCTCGTCCAGGTTACTCCTACCCTATCTCACATCGAAACATTGAGGACAATGTTTGGTTTAAGTGTGGGAGGAGATTTTATCGCTTTTCATCTTTCCTTTATTTTTATTGCTTTCCTTTACTTTTATTGCTTTTTATCGCTTTCCTTTACTTTTAGTATGTTTTGTTTATTTTAGTTGCTTGTTTTTTCCCTTTCAATAAAATAACATGTGTCTGACGAGTCATCTGTGTAAGTGTATTCTTATTTCCCCCATTTCTTTAACCTTACCAAAAAAATTTAGCCAAGAAAACAGTACATCTTGAACATTCAGGCTACAGGACAGGTTTCTAATAGGATGTAAAAGACTTGGGAAAACTTTTTCAAAAATCGGTATTGTCTTAACACCTTAGGCTTCATGAGTATAAGAGTCGATCCTGATACCCCAGATGTTATAGCCCTAGTTTTTGTTCCAAATAGGTCCTTAAGTAGTTTATCCTAGCAGTCAGCTCCGGCTTAAGCATGCTCTACGTAAGGGACCGATGAAAATAAGTGAATGATCACAGAAATCCCTACTTTGTTCCCAAACCGCATGAAAATCCGGGCTAGGTGACTCTCACACGGTCATTTAACCCAGCAAAAATAAAAACATATGCGGAACATGCAGGAGAAAAATAAAAAATTAATAATAATAAGCGTATTTGTTTGTTGGTTCAGAGGTATCTGGTACTGAACTTGGTAGGGTGGATCACAATCCAATCCCCCACAACTGCAAATTGGGTCGAATAAAGGGGTTACACCAACTTATGTACCGGAGCCCCATGCTTAGAAAAATAAAATAAAAAACCTATTTGCTTGTCAGTTCATAGGTATCTGGTGCTGAACTTGGTAGGGTGGATTATGATCCAATCCCCCACGACCGCAAATTGGGTTAAATAAGAGGGTTACACCAACTTATGTACCAGAGCCCCATGCTTAAGATCATAATCACTAACCAGTCACTTTAATATGAGTATGTATAGATAACGGGCTTAATGTGATTGCACTTGAATGAAAAGGACCTTAGGAAAACAAAAAGAAGCCTTAGGTATGGTGGGATAATAAGGATTGATTTGTATAGAAACGAAGCCTACAACGCAATTGGGGGAAGTGTCACTACAATACCCTTAGTTCGACACGTTAGTACCTATCGATACATTCCTTTAATGAACTCGTAAGTCTTTTTGCCTCGAATGAACTCTAGTTGATACTGATTTTCTTGCATAAACTATAAAGAGTTTTGCTTGAGGACAAGCAAAGGTTTAAGTGTGGGAGAGTTTATCTTTATTTTATTTTTGACTCGAATTACACCGTATTTTTGACTCGAATTTCACATGTTTATTAGGACTTTATCTTTATTTTATTTGTATTATGCCCTCTTTTCTCTTATTTTCAGATATTTAGCACTTTCTGACACTTTTGGAAGAAAAGAAGCAAAAAGACCTAAAATTAGGGTTTTTCGGCAAAATTACACACATGGCGTTGCACATGGCAGCCGCTATAGGAGAAGCCATGAGTCACCAGCCGTAAACCAGGAGGTAACCGCCATGTTCCCATGATTCACCCCATTTACACACATGGCGGGTGCCATGAAGGGATGGCGGGCGCCATCTTTGGAAATCACGTTCCCACTAAAGCCCACTAAAGGGAAGTTGGAGGGCACCATGGTCTTTACAAACTGCTGAGAATCTCTATAAATAGCTCATTTCATTTCGTTTTCTAGCATCCAACTTAGTTTTACAACACTAAGCATATAATTTTCATTTGTAATAGCGATAATCCGTCACATCGGGGGGTTATCGCACCATTATGAGATTGAGTTGGGTCACTTCGAGTTGCTGTCGTCTTTAGCTTCAGGAGTCGGAGGTTTATTTTTGTATCATAATCAAAGCTTCCGTTTGGAGCAGGTTCTTATTTATCGCTTTATTAATTTATTTCCCGCATCGCTTTTACTTTATTTACTTTCCCGCATCGCTTTTATTTAATTTATTTCTCGCATCGCTTTTACTTTATTTATTTCCCGCATCGCTTTTATTTTATTTATTTCCCGCATCACTTTTACTTTATTTACTTTCCCGCACTCGCTTTACTTTATTTATTTCCCGCACTTTACTCGCTCTCTACGCCTCACATTCTAAAACAAACTTTTCATTATGATTAACACCGTTATGTCTGTTTGCATTACCATGTCTGGCTAAATCTTTTAAAGGTTAGAATGTAAGGATCACGGTTAAAGTAATGTTTCACATATTGAAATCTATAGAAATACTTTAAAGGCTGTTTTGATTTTTAACTTAAGTTTTCTAAAACAAACTTGGTTAGTTTTAATTATTCGAGGAATGCGAAAGCACCCTGACATAGTAACTAGGAATCTTTATCACTTTAAGGAAAAGCTATTTTTGAAACTGTTTTCGGACGCGTTGATAGGTTTAAAATCAGTAAACTCCTTAGGTAAACTTTCCAAATCAAAATCACTTTTCAACTAAGTCTATGAGTCTCATTTCCTAAAAATAGGTTTACTATTTTAGCATTCTGCGCACCTTTTATATGTGACAATAAAAAGCCTTAATTTAAGGGTAAACTCGGTTCTAAATACGCGGAAGCAACAGTTCCCTTTAAATGGATTCTTTTCAAGAGTAGAAAATATTGCCTCATAAGTAGTTCTATTTAGACAATCGAAACATCGCTTAACTGACGTGAATTACATTCGACCTGTCTTTACCTGCATTTATTATTTACCGTTATTTTACAAACCAAATATCTCTTTTATACCGCCTTAGATAAACACTGTAACGATAGTATTCGATAGATTGACGATTGGTCTCTGTGGGATCGATATTCTTTTATATTACTTTGACGCTATTCGTGCACTTACGAATCACAGCGATCATTGTCTATGTATACTCTACTGTCATCTTTTCTTATTTTGATAGGGTTTGGAATCATGTCAACTTTTTTTTTCTTGATGACCTTCATGTTTCCCAGAACAATTGTTGAGAGAATATTACCGTAGAAGACTTCTAGGTCTGGAGTAGCATTTAACTATTCCCAAACATCAATCAGTTTGCACTGATAAAAGAGCTCAGAGAGTAACCTAGCATAAGGAACACTCTTTTTATTGTGCTTCTGAGATACCTGATTGACTTACAAAGATGATGAAAGATGTAAGCAGAGAGATTCAATGGCTGATCATTGATCATAAACCATCGAAAGTGTTTAGTATCCCATAAAATCTGATCAGAACTGCCTTCTCCAGGAACCAAGCTACTTATGATAATCTTGAAGAGGATTCTGAGTTGAAGATGCAGATTCTTCACCTTTTTATAATCATTTTGATTCTTAAAAAGATTTTATTTGATCTCAGAGGAAAACTTTGTTCCATCCATTGAGTTGTGTTTCACAATACCAGTATTCTCAACACCAATTAGCTGGGCAATATTGTCTTGGGTGATTGCAATATCAATACCAATAATTGCATACCTAATTTTAGTGCATTTAAACTCCTTTAAACCTGTTTCAACCCTTGATTTCCCTTTCAGACTCTTGTCATTTAACACAACATTTCTTTCTTCAGCCAACGCAGCAAAATCATCATACACTTCAATGCTAACCCAAAATTCCTTGACAAGAAGAGGATATGTTGGACCATTTAGAATGTCAAACCAGTTCATCTAGCCTTGATTTTCAAAAGGATCATTCAGAGGATACCCATTTGCATAAAAACTCTTGAATCCACTAGTTGCTCAATGATTAGTTTCAGATCTTCTTCTCTAAGTGATAAGATCTAGGTTTGATCTTAATACTTGCACCATAATCATCATTAAGAGGAATTTGACGAGAAGAAGAGGATGCCATGAACAAGTTTAGGATTTTTCAAAGGTTTTTCAAAAAAACAAAAAGTGTAGGAGAGAGTGAAGGTAAATGTGTGAAGAGATAAGTCATGAAGTGATTTAAAGAAAAAGAGTTTAAATGCTGATTACAGTTTTAATAGAAACAAAAAGTAATTAACAACGTTAATGACAAAGAAGTTGATAACACATAATTAAAGAGTTTTTCACATCAATACCCATTACTTAAACAACTACTACACATGCAAGATGATTATCAAACATGTCGAATTTTAAGTGGGACATGTGTCAAAAGAAGACAAAAATGTTTTCCATAAAAATTCTATCTAAAGAAAATAATCCACTCCCGAGTCTCAGAGTGTGAAGTATTTCATAAGCCAGTTTTCAATATAGGCAATTTCCTAGACTCTGGCTGAAGCTACTTCTGATGAACATCTAAATTTGACAATGTATTCAGAATCAGAAGCAAGCACAATTCTATAAAAAAATGAAGTTTTAAATCAATGTGCTTGGTTCTAGAATGTTGAATTGGATTTATTTGTTAAACAAATAGCAGTAATAAAAGAAAATGTTTCCACAAATCTGATAATCTACCAACAAAGCATTAGGTCTATAAGTTGTTTAAATAGATTAAGATCCAGTCATACCTCTATACAACTTCTAAAGGAGTTTTAACTTTTGATTTACCAGCTTCTGGAGAGACTTCAGATATAAAAAAAGTTTTAACTGGATTTTGATATTTTTCTCCAAGCTTTTCTTGAGAAGCTTTTGGTCTATGATAGTTCTTGTGAAATTGCATTATTCCAACAATGCCCTTCTGAAAACCATTAGGATTCTTTTCATACACCATATCAACTTTATAAACTTCAGAGATGGATTAAGAATTTAAAGCGTCAACTTTTGATTGAACATCACCAGTCTTTCAATACCAGTAATCTTGCCTTACTAGTTTCTTCTAGATTCCATATTTATTTCCTAGTTTAGAGTTAGGATTTAGAATATAGGCTTTTTCTTATTGTAAGTTGTAAGCAACCACTATCCTGGAACAAAGATTGTTGCTTTTTTTTCCAGCATATCTGCAATCTCATTCTTTGGTACCCATACTTTTATGGGCCCTCTAGTGTTAGTTATGACGGGCCTTCTATTATTTTGGGCCTTAGCTTTGTAATAAGGCTTTGGATTATTCAAGACTTTATATTTTGAAGTTTGTTGTCTTGAATGACTCATACTCTTTGATTCTGGAGCTTTTAGAACCCTGTAACATGATATCTTAGGTTCTAACTTCTTCAGAACCTTTGATTTTGATGTTTCAGATTCTGATTCTTTTAGAACCTTTCACTTTAGAGTCAATAGTTCTGATTTTATCAAGACCTTTGATCTTGGTATCTCAGGTTCTAATTTTTCAGAACCTCTGATTCTTCAGTTATAGGTTCTATTTGGTTTGAACCCTTTGCTTTACTAGCAGACACAAAATGAGAGTTCAACCCTTTTTTAGTAGAGCTTGAAGAAGAAGGATATGATGGTTTCATCAAGATTTTAGTCTTTGGATTAGAAGGTTTTTAAAGATAACTAATACCCTCTGCTTTGCTTCTACTTACACCATAGATCATGGATGCAAGTTTGGTTCTATTAAAGCCATATATGACAAACTCTTGAAGAGATACTTCGTACTTATCAAGAGGTTTGTCATACATGTCTTTTATTAAAGTAATCAGATCTTTTCAAGTTTTTCAATCTTATCTTTAGAGAAGTTTAGTTCATCTCTTATAAGACCATATTGCTTCTTTATAATGTTCATATGTTTGGCTTTTTGTTGACATTTATCCATAAGATCTTGACATATAGTAATTAAATCAAATTTAGAGAGTTTAGGAAATACCTCTCATGTATCCTCTGAATCTGAGTTAGAACCAACTTCTGATTCTACATCTAAGAATGTTGAAGCAATCAAAGCTAGGTTGGCTTCTTCTTTACTCTTGTCAGCTTCTTCTTTGTTATAAAATTCATCCCATGTTTCCTTGAGACTTTTCTTGAATTTACTTATGAATTTATTCTTCTGGAAGTTTTCCTTTTTGGCTTTTTCCTTCTGAAGATCGGGACAATCATCAATGAAATAATCAGGCTTCTGAAAGTTGAAGCAAACTTTTTGATCGTCCTTGTTTTCTCAAGAGCTTAATCCTTTGAAACCATATCTTTTACCAGATAACCTCCTGTTTTTGTTGGCAAGATACTGAAATCTTTTTATGATGAATGTCGTTTCATCATCATCATAATCTTCATCAAAAGCTTCATCATGAGTGGCTTCTTTGTGCTCCCAAGTCTGAGAATATTTCTTAGACCTCCCAATAGATTTCAAAGCCAAAGACGTTGATTTCTTGATTGGTTCTTCATATCCATTGAGTTATAACTCATGACTTTCAAGACTGATATTGTTCAGGTCTTTTGCTTCCTTAATAGTTGTCCCATTTGGTTTGTATCTGACAGGAAGACTCCTAGGTGGTGTAACATTTATTTAGAATATGAAGCACAAACACAATATTTGAAACCTCAAAAACATGGTTTCAATACTCTCATCATTTTCCATTTTGAACATTTCATATTGTTGAACCAATAGATTTGCCTTAGCTTCTTTGACTTGTTGATTCCCTTTATAAGTGGAACATAAAGATTCAAAGATGGTTTTGGCAGTTTATTTTTCAGTGATCTTTATGTACTCTGAGTGGGATAGAGATTCCACCAAAATACCCCTCACTTTATGATGCTTTCTATAAACCTTTTTTTGAGCAGGTGTGAGATTCTTTCTATAAGTCACCATAACTACTCCATCAACTTCAAAGTTGATTTCATCTTCAAGAATATCCCATAACTCATCATCAAGCCCTATGATATGGGTGTATATTTTGCTTTTCCACCAATCAAACTCAGTAGAGTTACCACTGAATGTTGGTGGTCTAGCAATATAATTGTCTTTATCATATGTACTTTGATCATGGTTATTATTACCACGAGAAGTACCACCATAAGGACTAGTTATTTCAGGATCATTAGACACAATGGAAGATGTATTTTTCCTTGGGACCTTTTATGTACCACTATTAAGTGTTTAACACATACTGTGCTATGATGCCAACTGAAGGTGAGAAAAATACACAAGAAGGGGGTTGAATTATGTATGTTAATTCTTTTTGCCTTATGAAAAAAGAAAATTTAAAATCTGATCTCAAAGTTGTTAGCATCAGAATGAATAATATTCAGAAGAAAGAAGTAAACAGCAAGAAGTAGAAAAGTAAAAAAAATGTTCGATACAATCTTTGATCTCCACTTTCATTATACTTATCTTGAATCTTGAATTAATTTGGATGTTGGAGTGCAAACCATACAGGTCAACTCCGCATCATTGTAAAGGAGACCAGAGCCACCGTTCAAGATCACCAGTTACCCACCATCTCTATTTTTGATTTATGAGCATCTACTTCTGGTTTTTAAACTGATTAGTGACATTGTCTGTGGGAATCGACTTTTGATTCCCACGAGTTCTACAAAAATCATGTTCACTTCACAACACCATCGAACAAACTCAGATGTGTGTATCTGATATGGACTTAACACATCTTTGTGATTTCGATACGACTCAAGTACACTCTATGTCTGATCGTGTATCCGATACATACTTAATGCATTTATGAGATTCTAATGCGGCTTAAAAGCACCTCCTGCATGATTGCATATCTGATACATACTTAACGCATATATGCTATTATGATATAGCTTAAATGCACCACTTTCATGAATGTGTATCCGATACAGGTTTAACGTACTTATGTGATTTTGATATGACTCAAACGCACACCTCATATGACTCCTCATTTGAGGCATATTAAACGCATTTTTGGGTAGATGACGTACCCCCTACCAGATCTATCCAATCCATTGGCATAAGTGGAGGAGGGAGGAGGATCCTACCCTTGTTCGGGGAACGGTCCCCGTGACGTGGAGCATGATACAAAGTACGACTACATGACGATGACTTAGCTGATCCCATACCTCTCCCTAGGGAAGGCATGAAATTCACTAAACGCAACATACAAATCTGTATACTACTACAACGAGCTTTAAATACAACGAACAAATTTAACAACAAAAAATGGAAGCTAACATTTTTCAATGCACCAATTTGAGAAAGTAGGAAAATTCCAGAGGCACATTTGTCATTTATTTACAATCAAGTACATTATTTACTTTGTAAAGCAAATAATTGAGGCTCTTAGGCCTAAAACAGACACTCCATCGTAGCCGATGAATGCTGGCGATCTGACCTAAACTATAAAGTATAAAGATTTCATAGGGTAAATGACCAAGCCCCAGAGTTTCAATAATTTTTAAACAATGATAATGATAAAGAAAAGACAGGTGCAAATCTCTAAAGTGGATAATACTTGAGGTATCAAGGTAAAATATTCCATTAAATATCAAAAATCATTACACTCAAAGGCACAAAAGCATGGGAAGTATTGTAGGAAATAAAAAGGAATATAAGGAAAGAAAAATAAAGTGTATGCTTCTAAATCATACTGGAATAGGTCAAGCGTCTAAGCAAAAATTACAACATCAGCGTAGAACTTCCTCGCCTATTCCACAACTCGCTCGCGGACTCTGAACATATCCCGCATAGTTCGCTAAAGAGAGTCACGAAGCGCTAGCTTCATACTGTCCACCTCATTTATGAGGGCTTTCAAGGCCTCCTCATGGGCCCCTTTCTCTTGAAGGAAGAATTTTTTATGCTCCTCCACCTAACGAGTCTTCTCCTTAACAAAGTCAGAAGCAACCTTATACCACTTCTCCCCATCCTCGAGGGAATTCCCAAGATTGGTCACGCGAGCTGCCAGAACAGAAGGAGAACTATGTATCTTTGCAGCCTCTTCCAAAGAGTTGATAACTTTAGAGATTAAGACACCTCAATTCCAAAGCTTTGGCTTTCCATATCCAAGTATACATTTATTTGGAAGGATTACCCGGGGAAAAGACATCACCTCGTCTTGCAGAGACAAGAGAACAAATGTTACCAGCTTTGAACATGTTGTGAACAAGCTGAGAAGTCAGTGCCATCTTATCCCCCTCATGGAGATTTTGGATGAAGGATAAATCTGACACCAAAACAATAGTAGCAACCTCCTTAGAAGTGCATGGAAGATGGGAAGAGAAGATGTCTAGTATCTTTATTAATGGAGTTACCTCCCCAGAAGCATTGCGCTCAGCGACCCGAGTTCCTTTTAGAGAACCCTCGTCCCGAGGGGATTATTGTTCCTCATCCGAAGCCTTCTTTGTAGAAACCGGAGGTGAGGTTGGTTCCTCCACCATCAAACTGGTTGCAATGTCCAAAAGATGATCCACCTCGCGTACAGAAGCAAAAGCTTCTACAGTCGGTGTAGGATAAGGAGTCGGAGAGGGAGTAGTGGTCGCTAGAGGAGTGGGGGCAGAGGAGGAAATCCCAGTATTCACCATAACCTGAATACCTTGAACATCTACAAGGTCATAGAACATATTCAACTTGCTTATTTTATTCATGCTATCTGCAAAACGCATTCACACGTGTTTAAAAATAGCACGAAGACTCTTCCCTCACAAAAAATCTCCCTCCTCTCCTCTTGGCTATCTACACTTAAGATAACATGAGTATCATTTCACCTTTTTCTCACATTAGTAGAATGCACCCCACAAGGACCAAAATCATTCTCATATCCAAGCCCTTAAAACTAGGATTGCAATTCCTTCTTCATAGTCACCTCATCTAGAGAAAGAGAAACTCGTTTGGTAGAGTAGGAGTAAGCAATCCTGCTAAAATGGAGCCAATAAACATAATGAGTTTAGATTGTGAGGGGCTTCACCAATAAAAAGTGTCATAGGAAGTCGCCTCAGTATAGAGTAAATGGGTCGAACAAATGGTTGACTGGATGAAAGTAAATAAACTCTGATTACGAAAGTTGTCCAAGAAAGTATGCCTCGGATGGAAAAGATAAAAAAAAGCTAAGTGAGGGCTTTCAAGATGTGTGTTTGGCCCATTGTTGGAGGACCGTTATGTATGCCCATGACCCCGGATAAAGCCAGGAAGGAGCAAAATGTAAATGTTTCAGGACGACTACCTCAAATTTAGAAAAAGGCAGTCGAAGTCTTATTATTGTAAACAAGAATTCATGGAATGGACCATGCAACTATCAAAAGAACTTCATATCCTTTCTTCTTCCCTGACACTAGAAGGACCAACCACTCCAAAGGATTGTCGACCATAATGTTAACATCGCTTATGGTTGCCTCAGTGCTTAGAGTCGAAGAAGTTCTCGCCACCTTTGCATCTACATATTTCGACACAATTGGACGACTTCGAAGTAACTATAACCTTGAAAGCTAAAGGGTGCAAAAACTTCCAAATACTCAACTCAATCTATTTATAAGCAACGACAACTAAAATATCAATACCAACTATGGAAAGAAATCATGAGATCAACTGTCTGATTTTAATTCATGGAGACACGCAAACTCGAGTGTATTCAAGTATTTTGTAAATTGCGTTAAACCCTAGTTGATCACGTCACTGCACATGTCAGAAAATGGTGACATAATGTTTCAATGATGAAACCACATTAAATGCGCTTGTTCCACATAACTTTTTCAAAACTAATCTCATACGTTTTAGTTCCATTCTGCATCAGACCACGACATAAATGTCGATCAATGATACTTAAGGCTTCCAATGGCTCCTTCAGTGTCTGACAAAGCCTCGAGGACAATTGTTCTAGACTGGCCAAAGACCCAATTAACCAATGCCCAATGCATCTCAAATTCACTATACTCGGTCCAAAGTATAAAAACAATGCACATGCTAAAAGAAAAGTCCAATCTTTAATCTCGAGTTTCATTATACTCATTTTGAATCTAGAACTGACTTGTGCGTTTTAGTGCTAACCATGTTGCTCCACCTCGTACCATCGTAAAGAATAACAAATTTTTCTATAATTTTTTTTTGCAGATTTTAACTTTAAAGACTAAAACTATAAGGATTTTAACATTCTAAAATTATATATATATATATATATATATATATATATATATATATATATATATATATATATATATATATATATATATATATATATATATATATATATATATATATATATATATATATATATAGGTTTTTAATTCCTGTATTTTTTTATTTTAATTTTACAGGTTAAAATCAAATGAAATTTAATATATAAATATTTTATCTAAAAAAAACAGAGATGAAAAACAAAAACACGCTAACTTATCGAAATCAAAAAATTATTTAAATCTTTTTATTAATATTGTAATTTAGAATTTTAAAAACCGGAAATTGATTAAATTATTTACTGCCTGTATATACTTGCAAGCCAATTCTATTAATTTTTCTTCTGCAACTGATTATAAAAGTTTCTACTTAATTAAATTAATTGTTCGATGATTATATAATATCATAAATAATAGCTTTTAAAGAAAGCCAACCGGATTTAACAAAGATAACTAAATTGACTTGCAATAAGCTAGGAAATGAAAAAAGAAGAAGTTGAAATGAAGTATATATTATAATACTACCTGGTGTCTCGTGTAGTTGCTTTCATGCACCATGATTTATAGATTCGTTTCTTCCATATCTATCTCCTCATTCTCTTTGTTGCGTTTCTTTTCGGTGATTGAAACATGGAATGTATTGCATCCAATCCAATAGCATCAATTAAACTGTCCCTACACACCTTTTTCAATTTATATACTAATTCTTCTGGCCTTTCATTCTAAAGTCTAAACCGACCTTCACTTATTATTCCTAGTGGAAAATTGATTTTGTGATTTGAAGTAGGAGAATAAGACTTGGATTTTAATGATAAAAGGCCTTATTACTTGTATATCTTATCATCAATTATTGATCAGTTATTGCTTAATAGTTTAGTGTGATTTTTACAAATTGTTATAGAATGTCATATTTATTTCTCTTATTGATAGGATCATTCACGCTGGACAACAAGTATAGAGAGTAAGGACGACAAATCTCAAAAAGGTCCCATTGAACCCCGATAAAGAAGAGAATAAAATTTCAAAGATCAAATTCATCGGGATAAGTTAGGATTGCTGATATGTCTGCTAAAAACCTGAGGGCATAAAGATCGAAGGATTGTAGAAAACAACAATTCATAAACACAAGTCACACTCCAGCTAAGTCGCACCTGGCATGGGAATAATTGTTTCGTTGGACTGAGCGTAAAACTTTATCTTATATATATTATCTCAGATTTTTGACATTAGTATTAAATTATGAGAATATTATAAATATCATTTGATAATAGTTTTTTTGTTAGACAAGTCGCAATGGTTAGTGATGACCATGAAGATTTCGACGAAATCGATTTGTGGATAAGGAGTTTTTATTATGGTCGATAAGGAGTTTTTATTATGGTCGAAATTGTGGTTAAACAATGATCGGGAAATTTTGCAACTTAGTGAAATTCAGTGTTTTCAAGATATTATCTACGCAGTCGAATGAGGTGTGAATGGATAAGATCAAACAGTTATTGAAGGACATGTGGAAGCTTGTCGAAGACGAAGGTTGCATGGAGACGAAGACGTGACATGTTTTGTTTAGTCGACTATTGTAGACGATTAACTTAAGATTACTATATAAGTAACATTCATTTTGAGTTTTAAGGGTCCGCAATTGTACGCAAATTCTATAAAACTCAAAGTATCTTTGTGATTGAGAAAAGATTTGAGAATATACGTATGCGTTCCACTTTTTATAAATTAAAGTCTTTATATTCAAGTCACTTTCTGCAATTAAATTACTTTCAGTCATTTTATTTTAAGTTCTTTGCATTTCGAATTCAGTTTAACTTATAGTCATTTCTCAAACTTTGCATTTCGACATTGATGTCAAAATATTGTTTAAAGCTTATGATTCACACAAATATGTCATGAGATCTTTTCGAGTTTAATCCCTTAAGAAAATTGAAACTTATTTTTGTTTACTAAATTTTACGGTAAACAAATTGACACGCTTAGTGGGACCATTTTGTGTGAATTTATACATTCTATTTTTGAAAACTTTGTTTTAAAGTTCTTCATTTAAGAAACTTCTAATATTGTGAGTGTGCATGAGATTCAGAAGTGGTAGGATAACAACAAAAATAAACAAGAAATCCAGTGAGGAGATACGTTAGGAAAATGGTTACTCCCAGAAACAACAATAATGGAGAATAACCAGCCAATAGCACTGGGGAAGGCATAGTCACTACAAGTTCGACTGAACCAGACGCCTCTATTGCGAACATCAATGATGGCAAACCTACATACTAACCCTTCCACATTTGCTGACAATGATGTGAATGCATATTCGCTAATATTGACATCTGGGTCGGCCATAGGTAACCTTGGTCGAACCATACAACCCCAATTATGGATGGGATTTGGTTCCCAAAAAATGTTAACACTTACTATGAATTATGTGATGGCGATGAGACAACAGGTGGACGAGAGTAATCATTATATGGCTAATACACTTACTCAACAAATGGGTACCATATTTAACTCATTGATTCAAAATACGAATCATAGTTACCAACATTTGGCAACTCAAATGAATCTAATCGCTGAATTTTTGGCACTCCGCCAGCGCACGTTTGACCCATTGTACAACCCTAATTGGTCAGGTCAATTGGAAACAAGGGAATAGTCCTTGAGGAAAATACAGTGAATCAGGGGAAATAATTTGTGCCCCAGGTAGTTGAACAAGGGATGCCTAAAGATGCCGAACGACCACCAGTTTTGGTAGTTAATCGAGACCAAGGCGTTGACAAGTGGTTCGTCAAGTTCGACAAGAGAACATGTTAAGAGAAAATAATCTTGCAGCCATAATCGAAAGAATAATCGCGCATAATGGTGTGAATATGGGCCTACAGAGGCCGAATTGTACATCTCCTTTGTTGGAATATGTTTTACAAACAGAACTCGCCAGGTGATAGAAGGTCCCTAAGTTCACCAAATTTGTCGGTGATACTAATGATTTCATATTCGAACATATTGCTCGATATTTGACTGAGGCGGGGGACATAGCGAATAATGAGAACTTAAGGTAGAGATACTTCCCTAGTTCCCTTACAAAGAATTCCCTTACATGGTTTACAACGCTCCTGGCACATTCCATAAATGATAGGATTCGTTTAGAAAGGTTGTTCCATGAACAATTCTATTTGGGGCAATCTAAGATCAGTCTGAAAGAATTGTCGAGTGTCAAGCGAAAAATTCGCTGAGTCAATTGATGACTACTTAAATCGGTTCCGACTATTGAAAAAAAAGGTGCTTCACTCACGTTCTTGAACATGAACTAGTCGAAATAGGCACTGGGGGATTGGATTATTCTATTAGGAAGTAATTAGATACACAATATCATAGGAATATGGCCCAACTAGCGGACAGAGTTCGACAGGTCGAACGACTAAAGGCTGAGAAAACCAGAGTGAACAAAAGTAAGAAGGAACGAGTGGCCTACATCGATATGGAAGACAATGACTTGCTGTCAAATGTCGAAGAAAGTGAGGTTGATGTGGTCGAGTTAAAGTCAGGCCCCCCCATATGTGTGTAAACTTCTTGCACCTGTAAATGGGAAGAACCCTTCTGAATCTGGGAAAAATGATAAGTTCCCTAAGAAAACCTATACCTTTGACGTGACCAAATGTGATAATATTTTTGATTTATTGGTTGTAGATGGGAAAGTACTAGTGCCACTAGACGCGAACGTGTCGCCATTAGAACAAAGAATTGTAAATGTCATAATTTTCTAGGGCATAAACCCTCACAATGTTTTCTTTTTAGGGATATTTTTCATAACGCTTTGAACAAAGAAAGGCTCAAGTTCGCCAAGGTAAAGCTCCTCTAAAGATAGATTCGAACCCACTATAAGTCGGGGAAACCAATTATACTGAGTCGGTGGGAATCAACATGGTCGAGATCATTGATGATTTTAACATGGGGGTCGAGGATAATACTTTCAGAGTCAATGAGAACCAGATTGAGGTTGTCTATCCTAAGGCTGGAGAAGGTTTTTTCGAATTACACCATTGATGCTAATTCAAGGATTCAGTTGTGATGATGTTCCCTAAGTGTAATTTTTTGTTTAAGAAGAGAGCAAAGGTGGAGAGTTCTCATATGCCGAAGAGGAAGGAAAACTGGAGGAGGAGCAAGCATGAGTTCTATTTCGATAAGAGGAGGGGCTCAGAAAAAGGAGAAATTTGCTATCCACCAGAAGGGAAAGCCTCCCACTTATGTGTCATTATCCAATATTGTCCAAGGGAGATGGATGATGCTTGTTGGCAAGGAGCAGTCAGGAAACCAGAAGTGGAGGAATGTTGAAATGGGTCAAGACTCTTCTTTGACCTATCGACACAATTTTGAGGTATCAGAGAGACGCTCATATTGTCCCAGTAACTATAGAGGGAAAACCCGATGTCGAGAACTCAATGGAGAAGATTTAAAAGAAAAAAGAAAGCTGAGAGAGAAGTTGTTGAATCAAGCAACAACAAACAATACCAAAGTCGAGTATGTGATCAATCATATAAACTAGTTGGAAGACAATTGTTTTCCCCTAAGCAAGTCAAGTCGAAGGGAAAAGAGAAGGAGGAAGTACCATCTAAGAAGGATGAATTAGTTACTGATAATTTTGAGTCGGGGTCAGAAGATGATTTAGATGTGATGTGTATTATGGTATATGTGTTCCCAAGGGAATATGATTGTGCCACATCGGTTTCTGAACCAACGAATTGTGAGGGGGAGGAAATGACGAAGCATAAGCCGGTGTGCTATTTTGTCATGAACAATGGTTGCGTTGAGGAAGATAATGCATTTTTTGAGAGATCACATGAAGGAATGAAGAGTCATTTGAAGACCCTTTTTATAAGGGCAAAAGTTAAATACACAACGGTGAATAAAATACTGGTGGATGGAGGGGCTGCAGTTAATCTGATGCCCCACTTTTTGCTGAAGAAAAATGGAAAATATGATACTGATTTGAGACCACATAACATGGTGCTCTCAAATTATGAGGGAAAAATAGGCCAAATAATGGGCATTATCCAAAATGATGTGACGGTTTAGTATATAACTCAACCCATTATTTTCATGGTTATTGCATCCAAGGCTAGCTATAATCTTCTCATTGGTCGGGAGGTGATACATGGTGTGGGGGAAGTACCTTTGTCACTTCATCAGAGGATAACGATATGGAGGAATGACAGAATATTCAAGAATATGGAGGCAGATCAAGGGTATTACATGGTGGAAGTCACTACGAAAAAAAAGGCATAAATTATGGCGGTTTAATTATGTCATTTAACTAAAACCGCCATAATTTATGATCGATTATGGTGGTTTTATAGGTACGTAATGTTCGTAATAAAATGGTGGTTCCAACCGCCATTATTTACTTAATTTTTTTAAATATGCACATCACTATAAATGACACTTTTTTTTCTCTCATCCCTTTTTTTTTACATAAAAAGTGGAGCGTTTTTTTCCTCTTCCTATTTTTTTTAATATTCACATGTTCTTATTTAATTATTAAATAATAAAAACTTATTCAATATTAAATAAAAATATTAATCTTATTCATTATGAATTAAATAGAAAAAGAAAACCTAAAGTTATTTCATGTCTTTGTCTAAAAAAAAACCAAAAACCTTTTCTTCACTCTTTCCATGGTTCATCTTCCTTCACATCATTTCGATTTTAATATCAGTTTTCTCTTTTTCCTTTCAAAATCATTCAAACTTAAGCCCTAAAAATGATTTGAAGTTCAAATCACACCTATTCAACATCAATATCAACATCTAACCCTAAAAATAAACCCTAACGTTTGAAACCTCATTTTCCTTTTTTTGTTGCAAATCTCCAATCCTTGTTCTGTAACTGTTCGTTCTATTGCTCTGTTTTGCTCCACCATAATTCGGAGTTTTGCAATCGGTCGTTCTGTTGCTTGAAAATCTACAGTTTCATAATCGGCATTTCAAGGTAAAGTTATGGTTTCTCTTTTCTATGCTAATATGGAAATTTCTAGACAAACATGGAAAGATTTAGATGAATTAGGTTTTCTAATATCATGCTTTGTGTAGATCAATTTTCATAAAGTTTGTTTGATTTTGTGAATTTTTTACAAAAATAACCCATTTTTTCAAGGAAATTCCCAAAATACCCTTGATTTCAAAAAAATTCTCATACTACCCCACTTTTAGGAGGAGGCGCCAATTCAATTGGCGAGTCCTCTTAAAAATTGAATGGAGGCGCCAATTGGATTGGCTAGGGCACATGCCCTAGCCAATCCAATTGGCGCCCCTGTGTATAACTTCAGAGAAGGCGCCAATTGGATTGGCGCCTTAGTGTAAAATGCAATTTTTTTTTATAAATAGATGTGTTGTGTGAGTCATTGTTCCACATATCATTTAATCATTTGGTAATCATGTTTGATGTTCGTCGCCGATACGGAAAGGTGATTTATGCGAGAGATAAACCTCAGATGCTGATGTTGTTCTGGAACATCACTACGTTCGATCAACTGAAGAGGGAACTGGTTCGTTATTTAGATGGGAAAATACCATAAGGGGAAAAAATTAGAAGTATTGAGAGACTCGACATTATCTTTGGTTGGGTGCGAATGAAGACTGGTAAGGATGCTAGGGAAATGATGTTCGGTCGAGATGACATCAATTTGATTGTTGTAATCAGTTAGAAATATTTCTGTTTGTAGATCGCTTATTTTGTACTAATGTTTGTTATGAACCTCGTTGTATCAAAAACTGAATGATATATAATGGTTGAAGGTTACAGAAATACAATGTTACAAAACGCTTAAGACCTAGATGATGCTCCTCGATTGGGACAATTGTTCTTGTTGTGTCCAGGTTGATGACAGATACTACATAATCTTATCATTTTATCTGTAGGATCCATTTCTGTCTTGATACGTGTGTTGTTTGGCCTTCCTTTTTTTTCTACGCATCTCGTCATTGTGCCAAAATATATCACCTTCATATGGAGGCGAGTATTCCTCCATTGGTAGTACCGAGAAGCTTTGATTATATACATTCATGACAGTGACGGTCTTGTACACATCAGATAAATGGTTGTAAGCGTCTTGACGAGTATAAGCGCATGCTGCAATGACATGGGAGTAAGGAATGCAGAAGGCCTGGAATTTTCCACAATCACACCAACTTCTGTTTAGTCTAATAGCATAGGCTAAATTTGGTCTCCCCTCGTTGTGGTCCATTATTTCCTGGACGCTGAAATTTTTCCTATGATGGTCAAATACTGTTACAACGTGTGTGCTAGCTTTAATGCTCTCCTCTTTCATGATTTTCATGCAACACTCACTGAATACTTTCCCCGACACTAACACCGCACTCCATCTTTCACCTCTGGTTGCGAACATAGAAGCCAACCTATAATAGGTCGATCTTACCAAGGCGGTTATTGGCAGATTTCTAATTCCTTTGAATACCCCGTTCATTAATTCCACAAGATTTGTTGTCATGTGGCCCCATCGACAACCTCTGCCGAATGCCCTTGTCCACTGCTCTACTGGTATGTTATTTAGCCATCTCCATGCGTCTTTATTAGACAGTCTAATTTCATCACGATAATATTGAAATGCTGACAAGTTAGAGCATACCCAGGCTTTCTTGTAAGTACAACTTTTCATGCTCCCATTCATTTTCCTATAAATACATCCACACCATCAACACTTCTTCCACACCATCACTCTCACTACTTCTTCTACAATTTCATCTGCAACAACTTCTTGTAGTTTCATCTGCACCAACCACTTTCTTCCCTGACAAAATGTTTATCCTTACAATGGGCGAAACGAATAGAGGAACGGTTGCAAACACAACAACTTATGTAAGTTTTTTCTTTTGTTATTTGTTTTAATAGAGGTCCCTTTTATTTTAACATACCAACTTAGTCAAGTTTTTTGTTCTTTCTTTTATAGGATGTTTCAAGGTTCCAGACTCGGGTCCACGAACATGTCCATATGGACCTGATGATTCGACCTTATGTTGAACTCGCCGGTTTTGGTCACATAAGCAAGATTTTATCTTGGTCCTTAGATAACAAATTCATTCTTACTTTATGCGAAAGATGGCATCCAGAGACACACACATTTTGGTTCCCAACCGGTGAATGTACCGTGACGTTAGAAGACGTCTATATGCTTTTGGGATTGCCCATTGAAGGTAAGGTGGTTAATGGTAAAACCAACTATGCAAATTCAATTTGCATGGACCTCTTGGCGACTGACTTGTTAGATGATAACGCAAGAGGTCAAGGTATACTACTTTCACGCCTTAAGTCATACTATAATAGTTTATACTTAGATGAGCATTCTACCGAAGATGCTCGAATAATAAAAACTAGGTGTTACATTATGTTGTTAATTGGTTCGTTTTTATTTACCGAAGGTAGTGGTTCTAGCATGGATATTATGTATTTACCTTTACTTAGACATGTAGATAGAATAGGAAGTTACAGTTGGGGATCTACTTGTCTAGCATATCTCTATAGCTCCTTGTGCAAAAACTCACACAAAGACGCATCTACATTTTCTAGATGTGTTGTTTTGCTACAAGCATGGGGTTGGTCAAGACTAGCGTCCCTAGCACCTATCAACAACAATCCTTTCACATTCCCTTATGCACAAAAGTAAGTTGTTTAAATTGCTATATCTTTACTTACTTCTTTAAAGATTATTATCTCTAACTAATATTCCTACCTTTTTGGTGAAGATGGTCTGCACATGGTATAAGTTATAACAGATGTCCTAGACACTGTATTACTCGGTATCTCAATCTGTTGGATCACCTTCGACCGACAGACGTAAGGATAATAACTTAATTTATTTCGTTATGATTTGTTAACTTCTTCTACCTAGATTATAATCCTATCTTCTTTCACATTTCAGTTCATTTGGTGTCCATACCTTAATTCTGATCATGACCATGAGGTCAACGCTGAAGACGCAGCCGTATGGACTGCATGCACACCGATAATACGGTTCACAACTGTGGAGATGCACAACAGTGATCGTGTGAAGTTGTAGTTCGGTATGCCCCAAAACATCCCAGATCCCCCAGCAAGCCTAGGAGAGTGGCATCTGCACAAAGTTAACGACCAATGGAACTTAAATCCATGGCAAAGCTTCGCAAGATCGGAGTGTCGCAAATGGAAGCACCGCCATGACCATGTCTTAACTGGCGCAATCATGTCATATGAAGAAAAACCAAGTCATACTTATATGGCTTGGTACAAATCCGTTGGTTTTCAGTTCATCGCCGAGGATATGTACCTCTACGACCCACGCCAGATGACTTACACACCTGAGACCTGAACAAAAAACCCCCAACAACAGTGTCAGACCAGATACACATAACCCCCTATCCGTCAAACGTTCCATTCAACCAACACACAAACATACAACCAAAACATGTCATACACCCAACCCCAATACCAAGAGCATACCCCATACCACCACCAACAAATTGACCATCAACCTGAGACCCAACATCACTTCGCACCCACCTCATCACCCTACCAAAGTCGCCTTATCCAGAACACCCAACGATCATTCAACACCAACTGCCCTTCCTCCTACCATAGCCAAGAAGCCTAAACCTCACAAAACCAAAACATCCAACAACCCTATCTCTACCAAACACCTCAACAACCTTTCCTCGACGCATCATTCACACCCATGTCTCCCTTCAACCGTCCTGGTCGCCCACCAATGAGTCAACCACAACCCAACTATTATGGCATGGGTCATGAACTCAGCTACGGCGGTACACCCTCGATGCATTTTGAAGACTATGCCGACTTGTCTGACTACCTCAACAGACCATCTCCTGTAGTTGGTAGTGACGCTCCTGGCCCCTCAGATGCTCAAACACCAGTGGTGAATCATCAACGTGAGTTAGGGCCACGGGTTAGGGTAACTAGAGGATGTGGTACCGGAGGTCAGTTAGGTGATCCCGGTCATCACCATTAGGCTTTTTTGTGTAAATGGAAAATTTTATTAATATCAATTGGTCCTATTTCAAATTTATGTATCACGTAGATCATTTACCAAAAAAAATCACATTTTACACTGAGGTGTTAATCCAATTGGCGCCTCCATTCAATTTTTAAGAGGAATCGCCAATTCAATTGGCGACTCCTCCTAAAAGTGGGGTAGTTTGGGAATTTTTTTGAAACCGGGGGTATTTTGGGACTTTCAATGAAAAAGTGGATTATTTTTGTAAAAAATTCTGATTCTGTCATATGTTGAAATTTTTGTTTTGAATTTATGGGTATACTAAATATGTATATTATAAATTTGAGTTTATAATTATATTGGATCATGTTCAACATAAACAGAACATTTGGGATGAATATGTGTTCACTTTCAGTTGCATAACTAGAACACAAAAATGGAGAAACTACAATGGAATATCATGACAAAGTTAACAGGTGTGAAAATATGGGGTTAGTTTAGGTGTTATTGGTTTGATTATTACAGTTCACCAGTTAGATAAAATCAAGATTGAAATAAGTTCAATACAACTCAGTATGTCCTGGTACAATTTAGTATAGATCAATTATTGAAGGTTCAATAAGTTGTTGAGTTCATTCTTGACAAAATGAAAAAGATTTAATGTCTGTTACTAGAAAAAAAACTAGCGAAGCTTTAATCTCCATTAAGTTTTCAGCTTATCCATCTATACTACTCTGTCTAACAAAATGTAAAATAATAAAATAAATAAAAATAGCTTAGATAAGTTTTTTTGGAGTAATTTTTTTAAGATTATAACCATTGTTTATTGAGTGTTTAAGATTTATTAGTTTCTAATTGTGTGATTATAGGGTGTTCAAGTGGAGTTATGCACATAAGATGAGAAGGGACTTCTAGTTCAAGTAATGAGAACCTTTAGAGAAATACTATGGCTATAGAATGCTTAATTTCATTAATTTCTAATGTTGAGGGGTGCAAGGATTACCTGTCAATGGAAATGGATAAGTGCATCCACTAGTAACTTTTAGGTATGGTGTGTTTAAAATTCTTGTGGTTATAATAGAAAAGTTTTAGTATTCTTGTGGTTATAATTCATTTTAATATTTTCAGTATCATTTTTAAATTTATTTTTTACTTTTATAGTATATTTTGAAATATGTGTTTTTAGACTGTTTAATCTTAACCCTACTACTAGGATATTCCAACAATTATGAATATAGAGAATTAAATTACAGACAAACCTAATTGTAAGTTACAACTTTTACCTTAAAGTATATATAGGACTATATGTTACTCTTCGGTATTTAATTTTAAAAACGTTAATTAAAAAAATTCAACCTGCTTACTTAAAGTAATCTGGTTGAAAGAACCTCAGTTGTCTTCTGTTAGAGGTTTTTGCAGAACTTGCTAATCTTCAACATGATGTCGTTCAAGCTAAGGTTTGGACTTATAATGACTGCATTCTTTCTTTGTTCTATGTTAAAGAATGCGATTTTGGAACCACTGTGATTAATTCTTAGAAGAATAAAAAAATTGAAGTTCGTTTAAGTGTTTTGAAGGTAAACAATGACATCAGAACTGCAAAAACTTGTGTCTCAATGTCTCTGATGCATAGTCAAAGAAGGTTGCATCAAATGATGTTCGTTGATCGAGACTACGAGAGGAATCCCATTCTCAAGCTCATTTATGGAGACACTGTAGTGACGGTCCAGAATTGGGAGGAAATGGGGTTATTTAGCTGTGAATTTCAGTGCAAGGATTTCATCAAACTAATATTTGATGTCGTATGCAATTCGACAGACATGGAGTATGTTGTGTTTCACACAACCATCAACACAAATAGTAACCGAACTTACTTGGTAATAGTTACTCATCAACTTCCTTACATGAAATCCAGTATACATGTTTTTCTTAGTTTATGTTCTGAGTTTTGTTTATTATTATTCAAATTTAAAATCATTAATTATTTTAGGAGTTTTATATAAGACACATTGATGGTACCTCAATTAGTTCTGAACCTGAGCGACAATGCGTAATTCAATGTCTAAAAGCTTATGTGAAGAGAAGAGCATTTGAGGTATATGTTTGTCAAATCATTTTTTTTATAATTCTAACCTTTTTTATGGAGTGTTTAATATTTATTAGTTGCTAATTATGCGATTACAGGGTGTTCAACTAGAGTTATGCATAGAAGACAAGAAGGGACTTCTATCTGAAGTGATGAGAACCTTAAGAGAAAATGGAGTTAATGTTACAAGAGAGGATCATGAGAAGGCAAAAAGAGAGGATCAATCCAAAAGTTTAGAAGTTTAGAAGTGAAGGAGTTACCATTGATATATCATGAGAAGGAAAAAAGAGAGGATCAATCAAGTGGAATTGGTGGTCCAGTGTTGTGGTCTATTAGGAGTCTTGTAAGAAATAATCTATATAGTTTGGATTACTTAAATCATGATCTTAAAACATATGCTTGTGTATGCTAATATTGTTTGCTTAAGATTAGGTATGTGTATGTAAAAAGTTAAGAATGATAAAAATTGGTGATAGTTAGTAGTTGTTCTAGTTTGTTGAGAGATGAAAGTAGTACATAATTGGATTATTGGTTGCTGATAGAAGAAATTTAGGTAAAAAATTGGACAGAACAAATATGGTTCATTGTTCATTTAGTACTTGGGTCATGTGTACATATATACTTATTTTATGATTATTAATATATAAATTTAATGGTTAACTTGATTCC
Organism: Lathyrus oleraceus; assembly: GCF_024323335.1. Classification (NCBI taxonomy): domain Eukaryota; kingdom Viridiplantae; phylum Streptophyta; class Magnoliopsida; order Fabales; family Fabaceae; genus Lathyrus; species Lathyrus oleraceus. The sequence goes on along the minus strand of NC_066584.1, from coordinate 81,221,618 downwards.
AACTTTATATTGAGCTCTCTCTTCCATTCACCTTCCTTCTAGGCTCTAAGATTTGCAATTACTAGATTTTATTGGATCTTTTAAGTTGGTATCATTGAAAGGTTATATAATACAATATCATTAGATTATTAAGTAGTTATCTTGGATATATATATATATATATATATATATATATATATATATATATATATATATATATATATATATATATATATATATATATATATATAAGATTTTATATTAAACTTATTTTAGCATATGTAAAAGATTGTTTTTAATTAAAATGAAAATTGTAGCAGTTTACAATTTATTTTGGCTGAATTACAACGGTAAAAAATTACATAATTAGTAGACAATTACATCGGTTCTAACGAACATAATTTGTAGATATATACTTTTATGCAAAATATATGGCGTTTGAAACCGCCACTATTTTTAATCAGAAAACGCCACATTAAACTATGTATAAAAGGACATTTAGCACGGCGTTTAGATTTAGACCGCCACTATTTTCATACCGGTAACCAAATTGAAGGCGTTTTTGAAAACGTCGGAATTATAAATTGTGGCAGTTGAAACCGCCATAATCGTCTTATATTAAACACCACAATTAACGTGAATTTTTGTAGTGAGTAAATCATGTCTACAAAAGGAATTTCGATAGGAACCTAGCAAATATAGCACCTTGCACCCCTACAAGGTTGGCATACATGCCTTTGGATGAGGAATTTTACTCTCTTAAACTCCATTTAACCCATGGATTCACATGGGACAAAGAGCTTATGGGTGAGAGACATTATGTTACCATCCAGCCAACTGGCTAAGGAGACGAATTCGACGACAATGTCTGAGTTCGATGCATTAAAGCGAATTTCGACTTATGTAGCCAAAAATAGATTAAAGCAGCCTTAGAGACCGAGATACCACACATGGATATTGAAGCCAACTAATTAGATATATTCAACATGGGGTAAAGAATTAACATTGAGCCAAAGTTAATTAGAGATCCGCAATCAGCAAGCATAGAAGATCATATCTTGAAAGGCCAGAGGCTCAATTGCATCTACAATGATGAGCCTTTGGGCTTTGAAAAGGATCTCGTCGTGTCAGCAACAAAGATGCGTCCCCATGATCCGTTAGAGGAAGTCAATTTGGGTGATGGAATAATTAGGAGGCCAACATATATCAGTGCCAACATCGACATGTGTCTAAGGTTAGAGGTAATTAAATTACTTCATGAATTTAAAGATTTCTTTGCTCTGGACTATAAAAAAATGCTAGGTTTGAACAGAGATTTCGTGGAGTTAAAGCTACCAATAAAATCTGGGAAGAAGCCAGTCAAACATATGCCTAGACAGTTTGCGCCAGAGGTTATTGTCATACCCTAATTCTGACCCTGAATCCCCGAATCAATACATATATCATAGCTTTTACATCTCTGTATATCATAACATACATTTCATCCTGCATAATGCCTAAAATATCAGTCGAAATAAATTTTCGGATCTACAGGAAAATCGGTTGAATCAATTTTTAAATGTGTGTCAAATCAGCAGGAAAAAAATTTCAAAATCAAGCTTGCAGACATTGATTTTACTACGTTCCGTATATTTTAACATGATGTGTTTAATTTTTTTTCGACAGCTTTTTCTGTCACTTTTTGATTCGCCTGAGCATTTTAACCAGGCATTTTTTATTTCAGAATTTGAAAAAAACCTGTATGTTTTTCGAGAACTTTATTTCATGTTGATCATTGTGATGTAGCCATTTTAATTTTCTGGGCCATTTTGCACCCAATTTTTATTGATTTTTGATCCGTTTATTTTTGTTTTCCAATCAAAATAATCAGGAAAATATTTAGAATTAATCTTGTTTTTCGTTTTAATTTTGGTTGTGTCATTTATTTTTTATTAATTTTTGAAATTCCACTTATTAATTTAATTTTTTTTAGGAAAAATCAGAAAATAAAATAAAATAAAATAAAATTTCATTCAGCAAATGCCATTTGTCCACCCACCAATGGATCATTAGGTTGAAAGAAAATATCTCATTCCTCCACTACGATGAGGACACGTGCCCCATGTGCAAAAGGGACCACTCACATTTTTTTTTCTCTTTATCCACTCCCACACACGTGACATCCAGAAAGCTCATTTCAACAAAATAAATGTGACTCTCATTGGCCAACCTGTGCGGGACCCACACGTCAGAAGGCCTCTCTCACATTTTTGATTCTGCACCCTCACACTCAGACCCTCCCTTCATGTTTTGGTAAAAATTCACCCTCATGAACTCACAATACTCTATCTCATACATGAATTAAAAATATGAGAAATAAATAAGAAGAGTTTGAGTTTTTCGCGGGTACACCGCTCCTTCAACATCACCATCATCAAACCATAGTTGAACCCTTAACCACCACGACAACACCCTCACGTCCACCATCACCTCTACACCAACAACCACCCTCACCAGAAAACACCTTTGAACACCCCCATATTGTTTCCCTCCTTGTTCTTCATACAAACCTTCTGTGACTTCCTTCTTCCTCCCCCACACTCAACACAACCTCACCGAAACCAACCTTCCACAACAACCTTATCTCACACAAACCTTAATCACTGTGGATTCCACATCAACACTCGCATTGAAGCTCTTCACCGCGATAAACTTTGATTCGCATTTTGATTCTTTATTTGAACATAGTTAGTTTGGGTTTTTATTCTTGTTGTTGAAGAATGAGAAATTTTTTTGAACTTTCCTTTTGATCTGTTTGAAAAATTTGTTTGCTGAAAACGTAGAGAGGGAGATGAACAAGTGTGTGTTTATTATGTTGCTACTGATTTCACGTTCTTGTTACTTTTTGTTTTTTTTTTTCATTTATTTCAGTTTTTTAATTTTATATATTATTTATTTCCTATTGTTCACAGATTAGGGTCATGGGTGGAATGGTTGAGGCTTCGGTCTCCCAAGCCCTATGACCTGGGTTCGAGATCCGTGTGCCCTCATTCTCATTTTTTTATTTTATTTTTTCCCATTATTCTCGTTTGTTTCCTTTGTTGTTATTAGGCGCCATTGTTTGACAAATTAAGGTCATAGTTGAGTTCATTAAGGCTCACATCTCACAACCCTATTACCTGGGTTTAACCCCTGTCTACCACACATTCTTTATTTTTGTGCATTTTTCTATCTTTTTTCTACTTTTTATTTTGTTTTTTTGGAATTTCTTTTAATCGATTAATTTGTCATTTCTTATGGTTTCGTAGCATTTAACTCTTGTTATTTACTCTTTATTTGTAATTTTATTTTTATGTTTACTTTTTTTCATTTTTATTTCGATTATGACCATTGTAATTTCACAATACTAATGATTAATAAAGTCTGATACATGTGGGGTTTATTCTTCGATTTAATAAAGTCGGATTCGAAATTTTCATGTTATTATACCGCCGATTTTTTAGCGATATATTGATTGTATTTTGCAACGTTATGACCTTTGCATACGACATCTCCTTTATTGTCGATACACACAAACCGACTTTGAGCACATTACCTAGGGTTTTGCTTTCACTTCTCGACTTCTTGCTTATTTTATTTATCAATTGTGAGGTTTACCTAATATCGGTTTTGATACCGTTCTCTTTGCATTGTACGAATTAACCTCACCTTATGACTTCATTTGGTTGAGTGTTTGAATTCACTCCCATTCTATTTTTGCAATGATACGGTTTCACGTTAGCATTTCTCTCGATTCATGATAACAAACAACGATTCAACGCCATTATTGTTTAAATCAAATTTGAATTCAATTTCCAGTTGCACCGCACATCCTTGCGTTATGTGACATCCATTTACATCCTTGCATCATGATCTTAATCCACGCATCTTTCATTTTTACTTCTTTCGATTTAAATATTATGAATGTGCTTTGTACATATGATGTTGTGGGATATCTCTGATTCACATGGCTTACTCTTGGGCCTTCTTACAATAAAACCATTTTCTCGTGCACATACACTCATTTACTTGTGTTTGTTAATTGGCTTTCAATTTAATCGTTTCATTATCTCATATCCCCATTAACAAAATATACCCTCACTCCCATGACGTATAATAATTATATCGATTTATTCTTGATTGCTTATTGTTTAGATAGTTTCTAGCAATCCTTTTGAAAAAGAACAAAAATAAAAACTCGATCCAACATCGAGTATTTCTCAAAGACCAAATAATTCATCCATTTCAAACCTTTCGTTTCATTCCACTTTCAATCTCTTCTCACTTTCAAACCATTTCATTCAAACTCTTTTGCAATCGATCATTAAATACTTAATTCAACATCAAGTCATTTTCCCAATGAAAATCAAAGATACTTAATACTTATCAAACACTTTTCAATAAAGATGGAAACGGAACATGGTGGATACTACGAGCTCCTAAAACTAAGATTCGAGATGGATATCTCGTTCATCCTAGCTCTCACAATTATTCAAAACTGTCAATTCAGTTTCTTCAAACCTTTTCTCAATCAAATATCAAAACATCAAAGAGATATCAAACACTTTTGCAAATAAGATGGAAATGGAACATGGTGGGTACCGCAAGCTTCTGAGGCTAGGATTGAGATATATATCCCGCCCATCAAAGTTCTCTCCATTACTCAAAAAACATTCAAACTAATCAAAATCTTTTCTCATTGTCATGCGATTGATCCTCAAACCCTTTTCTCAAATGAAAGTTATTTTGTCTTAAGACGACGCATAAACAATGTTTCGTCCACTTGAACGTGTGAGTAAGCTTGCGACGTTGCCCATAAATGTTGATGTGTAAATCCATTCGACCATGATGCAAATGTTCCCTTCTCGATTCTTTTTGGGTAACCAACAATGTTTCAATCGATTGACACAAAGTAGCTTTCACTAAAATCGACCAAAAAACAAATATTTTCTATCCAGAACTACATAAGCCTTGAATTATATATTGCACCCGGAGATACGTAGGAGCAGGATTTATAAATCTTGTCAGGCACATTAATAAAATATCCAAAAACATTTTCTTTTTTATTTTGAGCCTATTCTTCTTTCCTCTTAATAAATCGATAATCCTAACATTTCTAAGCTAACACTAATGTGCACAACAAACCTAATGGTTCCCGTTGAGTACAAAGGATGTGGGGGGTGCTAATACTTTCCCCTTGTGTAATCGACTCCCGAACCTTGATTTGGTTACGAAAGCCAATATCATTGTCGTTATTTCTTGGGTTTTATCGATATTTTCCCTTTCCTTTTTAGGAATGAATAAAGTTCGATGGCGAATTTGTTTAGTCCATCATGCGAACGTGCGATTGCACTTCTCTAAGTTGTATTCCCATTTTTCGAGGTGCGGAAGTTATGTGTAAAATAAAATAGGAGGTCAAAAGACTCCTTAAAAGACAGTTCATAAGGACAACAAGGTATGTCTAATAGCTTTCAAATATTGTTCCAATGATTAAAAAAACGGAACAATGAGGGTTTGCATCAAATTCAGAGATCTGAATGCAGTAACCCCAAAAGAAAAATATCCATTTTTTGTCGCCAAAATGTTGGTCGACTCAGCAGCGAGTTTCGAATATCTTTGTATACCTGATGGTTATTCTGGTTATAACCAAATTTTTATTACAGATGAAGATGTATCGAAGACTGCGTTTCAATGTCTAGGAGCCTTAGGTACCTATGAATTGGTGGTGATGCTAATTGGCTTGAAGAACACTGGGGAAACTTACTAGAGGGTGATGAATTTGATTTTTCATGATTATATCGAAACATTTATGCAAATATATATTAATGATATAGTCATTAAGTCTGAATTTGGAAATGGTCATCTCAACCACCTTTGATAATCTTTCGAAAGAATGAGGAAGTTCAAACTAAAAATGAATCGTCATAAGTGTTCTTTCTATGTGCAGGATGGAGATTTCCTTGGCTTTGTTGTCCTTAAGAAGGGCATCAAGATTAACTAGAACAAGACTAAGGCCATCATGGAAACTCAACCTCTTTCGACCAAGAAAGAACTCCAATCTTTATTAGGGAAGATTAATTTTTTTAGGAGGTTTATCTCAAACCTTAGTGGCAAGATTCGACCATTCTCGCCGCTACATCACCTAAAAAAGGAAGTGTTCAAATGGAAGCCAAAGCATCAAAGGGTTTTCGACGACATAAAAGAGTACTTGATAAATCCTATGATTTTTTCCCCTCCTATTAGAAATAAATGCATGAGGTTGTACATTTCTACTTCAGACCCGAGTATAGGAAGTATGTTAGCATAAAAGGATGATAATGGTGACGAAATGGTCATATTATTACCTCTGTCGGGTCTTAAACGATACAAAAACTAGGTAAAATATTATAGAAAAGATGTGACTTTGTTTGTATTTCTCATGTATGAAATTAAAATATTATATAAAAACCAGTTGATATGTATGTGTCTTTCCATTTCGACATTATTAAACACATGTTATCTAAACCAATTTTACATAGTCGAATTGGAAAACAGAATCTCGCCATGAAAGAGTATTCCCTAACATATGTGCCTTTAAAGGCAGTGAAGGGGAAGGTGGTCTCCGACTTTATTTGATCATGCGATAGTTGAGGCACCTCAAATTTATTTAGAGCCCTAACCTTGGAAGCTTTACTTCGATGCCTCCAGTCATAAAATTGGAACTTGCATTGGAATTTTAATAATTGCACCTAATAAGGTTTCAACGAAGTTCAAATATATAATTAATGACTCTTGCTCAAATAATGAGGCTGAGTATGAAGCATTAATAACTGGTCTCGAAGTCTTGTTAGATTTGGGGGCAAAAAGAGTCGAAGTTAGAGGAGATTATGAATTAGTTGTTAAGTAGATAATGAAGGAGTACATATTTATTAAGGAGAACTTAATCATGTACTTTGTTATAGAAAACCGACTAATCAAGTGTTTCGATTTTGTGGACATTCAACAAGTTCCTCGACTTGAAAATCACAAGGAAAATGAGTTGGCACAAATTGCCTCAGGGTACAAAGTGTCTAAAGGAAAGTTAGAAGATTTGTCTAGGTACGAGGAAGAGTAAAATCGACAAGGTTGTTTCCTTCAGATCTAGTAATGACGAAGTTAAGGTTAGCAAATCCTAAAAATTTTAAAGTCTTTGCCATTGAAAATTTGACTGATACTGACTGGAGAAGACGAATAGTCGAATACTTAAAGAATATGACTGGACCAAATTATGAGTTATGTTATCATAGAGAACAAATTGTTCAAAAAGACGTCTAAGGGTATATTTCTCAAATTCCTTGGTGAGAATGAGGTGTGTCTAGCTATATCGAATGTTCACAGTGGGGCATGTGGTTTCCATCAAGTGGGGAACAAAATGAGATGGTTGTTGTGTCGACAAGGCATTTATTGGCCTACCATGCTAAAATATTGTATTGAGTTCGCTAAGGTTGTCAAGAATGTCAAGTGCATGTGGGCTTTCAACATGTCCCTACAAGCGAATTACATGAAATTGTGAAACCATGGCCATTCAAAGGATGGGAATTGGATTTGATTGGTGAAATTCAACCAACATCATCTAAAAGTCAGACATATGTTTTGGTGGTTATTGAATATTTTACTAAGTGGATAAAAGTGATTCCTTTAGTCAATGTTGAATAAGAAGCAATGATAAAGTTCATTCAGAAACATATTATTTATATATTCAGAATTTCCGACACCAATAAAACTGATCAATGATCGATATTCACTGGTCGAGAGATGCATGAATTCTCCTTTGAGATGGGGATTAAGTTATTAACGTCTACGCCTTATTATACCCAAGCTAATGGTCAGGTTGAGGCAGCCAATAAAGTCATTATTGGTTTGATTAAGAAGCATGTGGGGAAAAAGCTAAAGAATTATCATAAAACCCTGGGCCAAGTCTTATGGGTATGTAGATCATCTCTTAAATAGGCGACGAATACAACTCCCTTTCGTTTGACTAATGGACACGAGGTTGTCTTACCTGTCGAGATATATTTCTAGTCGACTCAAGTTCATAGGCAATATGAAATTCCATCCGACCATTATTGAATATGATGTTAGATGAGATGGTTGATTTGGATGAAGAAAGGTTAGTAGCGTTGGATGTCTGGATAAGGCAAAAAGTGTGGGTGGTTAAGGCCTACAATAAAAAGGTTAAGGTAAAGACCTTTTCAGTCGAAGACTATGTGTGGAAATTCATTCTACCTATTGATCGAAGAGATAGGAATTTGGGTAATGCTTATGAAATCAAAGAGTTAGCATCTGATCATTGAAACTTGAGAGTAAATGGGAAATACTTAAAAAGGTATAAACCTATGTTACACGAAATTAGAATTGCAATAGAATAATGTACATAGAAGCGAAAGCGCCAAAATGGTATTTATAAAAGTGCCAAGATGACAAAGTCATTACAAGATATTAAAAGCAAGAAAAATCAAAGTACAAGTTAAACATGGAATTTGGATTTGAATTCCTAGAGCTTGGTTTTCAAAAAGTTGAGCCTTGCAATCAAACGATCATGGGTCTCTTCTAGAGAGTTGATTTCAAGTCCCAGGTTGAGAGAAACTTCAGAATGTTCAAAACCTTTGGTGGCATCCCGATTAATTATTTCTCTGATAGGAAGTGATTTCTCCTAGGCAAGCTCAACTTTTTGCCTTTTCAGGTTGTCGATCTCTTTGGTCAATTCAAGAATTTTGGCACGACATTATGCAATATGTTCATCGAGTGAAGCTTTCATGTCCATGTACTCTTGGAGTTTAGTTTTAAGCTTGTCAACTTCCTTCTCAGAAGCATCACTCAAGTCCCAGACTACAACCATAACCTCTTCTGTTTGTTGGAGTTAAGTGATGTTGGTTATTTTAGGTCACTGTCCCGACAGACCTGGTAGAAATAAGCTTCAAAGTCGAACAAGAATTGGACCATGGAATCAGAGACTTGGTGTTTGTTGAGCTCGACCAATAATGTTCAAAAATAAGTACCAAGTCGAGCACTTTGATGGCATTGAGGAGATCAACTTCAAAGACATTTGTTTTTAGTTGTTGGATCAAGAGGTTCACTGAGTCGTCACCTGTGCCAGGCAACAAAGTATCTGAGGAGTGGAAAGATCTAGAGCCAGTTGAAACCTTGTGGAGTTTTTGAAGTCTATTTAGAGCCTCTGTTGGGTTCTTCCTTTAAAGGGCAAGAATTTCTTCTTGGCTCAGAGAAATGTTGGATGATGAGTGATGAACAACAGGTTGGGCTTGTTTTTCCGTGACAGTAGCAGGTTGACCTTCCTTTTCTGTCGGAACCGTTTTGACATTCGGGATAGTTTGCTCCTGTTTCATTGCTTCAGATCTTTTATTGTTAGTTTGTCGAAAGACGAGTTATCATGAACAGAAGCTATGGTGTCAACCAAATTTTATTTTCTTTGGGGGGACAATTATTTCATTAGCCTCCTCCTCAATATTTGGTTCGGTAGAGATACTTGTACCTTCACCAAGTGCTTTGTTCTCTAGATGAACAAAGGAGAGGATAAAGTCAATAAAGTTTAACCAATGAATATGATAAAATGTTTCAGAAGGAATCAAATGGGGGATACCTGTTGATTCGTCCACCACGTTCTCGTCCAGCTTCGACGGTTCCTAAAAATGGAAAAAATGGTTAGTTTTGGAGATAAAAATTGAGAAGTAAATTTGTGTATTGTATGAAGCAATACCTTAGGATCATTTTCTTTGACTGGAATATCTTTTGGCTCATCCTGCACTTGCTCATTAGTAGAAAAGTGTTATTTTCCCTTGCCTTTATGGGAGGGACCAACAGTCTAGGTCGTTGTTTCTTTTTGAGGAATGATTTTGGGGGCAGCGCCTTTTTTGCTAATAGTTGAATTGAAAGGAGTCTTCGGCTTAGTCCTTGAGAAAATAAGTCTTTTCACTATCCTCTGATTTTTCAACTTCAGCCATAACTTCTGTGGGTTTTGGAGTATCCTGTTGGGAAAAGATTGTTTTATTTTGCTGTCATCGAAGCCATTAAAGGAGAAATCAAATACATACTTGTGTTGAGGTAATCTTTTTGGATTTATGTTTCTTCTTGGTTTTGGTAGTTGCAGGGGAGTCGAGATCGCGTTTTCGATTCTGAAGAGAAAGAAAAGTTAGAATAATTTAGAGGATTGGCTAAATGTGAAAAATAAAAACTTGCCTTTTTCTGTTGAAGTTCTTCTTTTGTCTTATCTTCTCCAGTATTTGAAGGGCCTTCAACATTCGTGTCACCCTTTGCTGCAATTTCATCTACAACGAAAATATGTCAGAAATAAAAGGTATTAAGAAAAAGAATTTAAATGATTAAATATATATATATGTTTTCTTCTCTGGATTCTCTCATAAGCTAGATAAGGCAGTCGTCATCCTCTTTCGGAAATTTTGTTAAGAATAATGGCCTTGAAAGTAGCTTGTCCATCCGTTATCGAATTCCACTGTTAGAAAGAAAGATGGTTGAAAATGGAAAGTAGGCAATTAGAGAACTTAAGGAGGAGCAAACGCCATGCAGTCTCTATATTCCATCATAGTAAATTTCCTTTGTGACCAGCAAATATCATTCTCCCAAGAGTAGAGCGAACTTGACAACATTTGGCTAAAACCAAACTGTCTAGCCACTAGATTGGGTTGATAGCCAATAAAGCCAAAACCAATCGTTCTAGTTTAAATTCAAGTGGAAAGGAGCTTCAGAGTAAAAAAGGATGCCTAGATAGAGTTCGACATTGCAGTGGCTGAATGGGTTACACCAGGGAACCTATTTGAAAATCAAGATGGACCAAAACACATGTCCACAAAAGGAGCCCTGGTCGAAACAAAAGTTTTCGACTCAAGGAAAAGGTTTATGTATTTCATAAAGCTTATTTCTGAAGGGTTTTCATAGGGAGTATCTAAGGAAAGTCGGATGGATTTGATACTTCTGTAATTAGTTTCTTCCAACAAAGCTTTCAACTCAATTTTATGAAACTTAGGTTCAAAGGTAATATTTTTAACCAGGGTTGCAAGAGCCATAAAGGTCTGGAGATGAGATATGGTTTGTTGATTTAGGGAAGGTGTTTCAACTTGTAAGGAGCATTTCCAAGTGATTAATATAAATTGGCTAAAAGCAGTTTTGCTACAGATATGTTTCGACCCTCACGAAATTGGATTGCTAGAATAACGTTTTTTCGCTATCTATAAAGATCCTGAATAGAAAAAATAGTAAGAAAGCCAAAGGGTCAAGAAGGATATGTGCTCTTGGTCAGAGACCTCGTCAGTTTTCTTGTCAAGTTGGTAGATAATTAAGTTTTTGAAGTTGAAGCATTCGAAAATAAATTCATTGTCAGTTTTTATGGTAGGGGTGAATGTTTCGCCAAGAGGGTTCAATCTCGTGATGACTGCTACGTCGAACAAGGTTGGCGTATGCATTCCACAAGGGAACTAAAAAGTGTTAGTCGAACCCTTCCAAAAGAAGATTGACACAAGAAGCATGATTGAGTTATACCTAGGGTCAGTTCTAGAGATTTAAATCATGTCGAAGATGCCTAGGTCTTCCCATTATTTTTGTCTTTTAATTTCAACTTTATTGAGCCACGCAAGGTACTCTTTGCTTTGGGTAGGAGGCGCACATCGAAAGACACACGCAAGTGTTTCCATGAAGGATGGGTCGAGTGAGAATTTTTCTAATGTTGAGGGCATGGTTACAAGATAACACGGGAAAAAGTTCTTTACTTTCTAAGGTTGAGACTTAGTTGTTGGGTATGGTCCTAAGAACGCTAGCAGCTCACCAGAAAGTGTAAATGGAATGAGTGCCTGTTTTTGCCAAATGGAGATTTTATCTTTAGCCATTGGTGGTTCAAGGAAGAAATCCCTTCCTTCCTCAGTTTCTGATGGCAAAATTGTGTAAGCCCTTAGATTCTTCCCAGCATCAAATCTGTTGGTTGAAGTGTTAGTTGTCATTGTTAAAGTTTGAATAGCTTGTTGTGAAGAAAAATGGTTTTTCTGTATGCGAAAGGTTGAGAGAGAAAGTGAAGAAGATGAGCAGAGAGTATTATGGAGTTATTTATAGAGTTTATTTCCTTCCTAGTATAAGACACTTGGCGGACGTGCGTGAATTTGAGGTTTTCGTGTTTCAAGAAGTGAAAAAATTTATGCGAGTGGAGTAGTTAATGAGATGTGCAAAAGCATGACCTCTTTGAAAATAGTAGCAATAATGGGATTCTTAGAGGTTTTTCTGGATAATGACAATGCATAGTAAAGTGGTAATGATGATGATGATGTTAGTGAGGGAGTTGGAACAATGTCAAAAATACATTAAAAAATGTCACATTTCTCTATTTTTATCTGAAATCGAAACATGACATTTAGCGGGGAAATTTGTTATCTCAGATTTTCGACATCAATATTAAATTACGAGAAAATCATAAATATCATGTGATAATGGTTTTTTGTTAGACAAGTTGAAATGGTTAGTGATTGCCATGAAGATTTCGACGAATTCGATTTGTCGGCAAGGAGTTTTTGTTATGGTCAGACAAAGATCAGGAAATTTTGGGGCTTAGTGAAATTCAAAGTTTTCAAGTTATTCTCTATGCATTTGAATGAGGTGTGAATGTATAAGATCAAACAATTATTGAATGACAAGTGGAAGTTTGTCGAAGACGAAGGCTGCATGGAGGCGAAGACGTGGCATATTTTGCTTAATTGGCAATTATAGACGGTTAACTTTGGATTAGTATATAAGTAGAATTCACTTTGAGTTTTAAGAGTCCTCAATTGTAGGCAAGTTCTACAAAACTCAAAGTATTTATGTGATTGAGAAAAGAGTTGAGAATGACATATGCGTTCCACTTTTTACAAATTGAAGTCTTAATATTCAACTCATTTTTTTGCAATTAAGTTACTTTTAGTCATTTTATTTCAAGTTCTTTTCATTTCGATTTCAATTTAAATTCTAGCCATTTCTCAAACTTTGCATTTTGGCATTGATGTCAAAAAATTGTTTAAACCTTATGATTTACACAAACATGTCCTAAAATCTTTTCGAGTTTAATCCCTTAAAAAATTTGAAACTTATTTTTGTTTACTAAATTTCACGGTAAATAATACCCCTACCATTATCCCTATATTCTAACATTTATTAAAATATTTCAATTGTATTATTTTTATTTATTATTAAATTTTCGAAATTAAATTTGTTTCCCCTTACATTTGTTTATCTGAATACTTCGCAAAAGAATTTTGGTAACTAATTTTTTTTAATGTATTGGAACATTTGCCAAAAGAGTCCTGGTAAGCAAATTTTTAATTTTTAATGTATTGGAACACTTGGTAAAAGAGTTTTGATAGTCAATTTTTTAGTTTTTTATGTACCAGATAATCTTATTAAAGTGTTCAGATAGTTTTTGAATTGTTCACCGGATAACTTAATTAAAGTGTTTTAATTACTTTCAAATTGCTTACCAGACAACTTGATTAAAGTGTTCCTGTGGTTTAATATTTTTTTCAAAAATTTTGACTTTAGACGACGGTTTCAAACCGTGACTAAAAGTGGTGTAGTTTGTAAAATCCATTTTAGGCCACAAATTTCTTCGGTTGCCTAAACTCGTTTTGTTTTATGCTCCAGGGGACTTAATTAAAATTTTACAATGCAAATTGTTTACTTTAGACAATAGTTTAAAAGCTTTGCTAAAAGGGGTGTAGTTCGCACAGTGGATCACTTTACACCACGTTTTTCTTATGTTGCATAAATTCTTTTTGTTTTAGACTTCGGGATAAATTATCAAAATTTATCTGAAATGTAATTTTTTTTTTCAAACATAAACTATTTATTTAAGGGTATATTAGTCAAATTTAATGAGTTGTATGGATAGAGGGATAGTTTTCGAGGTATGGGGTAAAATTTTCATATTTTACGATCTAAAAAAGTAGTTAGCCCATAACAAATAAAGCATATTCATTTACTATCAATGACTGTCTAGTGTAGGCCAAGATTATCATTGTAACATCAAGCTAACGATATTATACTAAAGATGTCATTCCTCTAGTTTTGGGAAAATTTTTTTAAAATATCCAGAATTTTTAAAAAAATTTCAAAAATATCCATTTTTTCCAAAAAATTACCAAAATGGGCAATTTTTGCCCTAGTTTCCTACATGGGCGCCACCCTAGTTGGCGCCTACCCTTAAAGGGTAGGGCAAGTCGCCACTAGGAGTGGCGCCTACCCTTAAAAATTTTTTTTTTTTTTTTTTTTTTAAATATGTTTTTTTTTTTTTTTTTAATTTTTTTTAATTTATGAATTTATATTTTTTCTAAATTATATTAATTTATATTAACACATATATATAAATAAAATTATTTACAAGATATATATATATATATATATATATATATATATATATTAATTTATATATATACTAATTTAATTTATAAGTAATTATTATTATTTAAAATTTTTTGGAAGAATTAGGGTTAATCATGTTAAGGTTAATTTATCAATTATAATTAGGGTTTATTGATCGGTTATAATTAGAGTTTGGTAGTTATGACCTAATTGAAACCCTAATTCCGTATAAGATTAAGTAATCAAGTGCGACACTAATTAGGGTTAGGTAGACTGGTGTACAACCCAGATCTTTTCCTATAAATAAAGTGTTATTTCCTTGCATTTTCTTCACCACTGTTTCCTATCACTTTCTGTATCAAGTTGAGTTCATGGCATCCCCAAGACCTTCGTCATGGCAGCGAACATCATCAAGGCGCCCGGATCCTGAACCAGTAATCTTAAAAAGGGATGGGCATGTTATTTTCTCGCCTTTGAAACCTCCAATGGAGATGAAATTTTGGAACATCCGTTCGTTGGACCAACTAAAAAGGTCCTTGATGTCTTGGTTAGAGGGAGATTACCAACCTGGTGAAGTCATCAGAAGGATTCAGAGGCTTAGAACAAGGTTCTCATTTGAAACTGGAGAAACGATACGTTGGTGGGTTGAAGTTGAAAGCGACATTGATTGCATCCAAATGATGCATGGATCAGACGACATAGTGTTAACTGTTGTAATTTCTTAGATTTTAATGGTTGTTTGTCATGTTGTTGTTGTATTTGTTATTGTTCTAGTACTTGTTCTTGTTTTAGTACTTGTTTTTGTTCCAGTATTTGTTTTTGTTTTAGTAATTGGTGTTGTAATGTTAGATGTTTGTGTTTGTTGTTCAAGTGTCATCTTCTATTTGGAATAAAAAGTAAACTTTAATTTAAAATGATTTTGGTACACAGATTTATGAAAGTGAAAACTAAGTTGTGGAACTAGATCCACGATATGGACATTTGTTCTTATTATGCCCTAGTTGTCTACATATGCTACACTTCCTCTGCATTTTCTCTGCGACGTCCATTTCAGTTCTAATGCGCCTGCTATTTGGGCGACCACTTTTATTCCGCCGCATCGATTCGTTGTGCCAAACAATTTCCCCGTCATACTCTGGCCAATACGCCTCCAATGCTACCACCGGAAAGGGATTGTCGTATACATTGAGCAATGTTGCAACTTTGTAGATTGGAGACACTAGCGATAATGCATCGAAGTGGCTGTGTGAACACGCTGCAATGACATGGGAACAAGGCATACGATAGGCCTGAAATTGACCACAGTCGCACCAACGGTCTGGTATTAGGACCCTATACTCTTGTCTGGGCAGCCCTTGGTTGTGGTCAATTGTTTCCTTGACACTAAAAGTGTGGCCATGGCGGTCGAATTCCGTAACCCGATGGCTGCTGGCTTTGGCAGATTCCTGCCTCATAAACTTCATGCAGGCATCACTATATACTTGACTCGTCTGCAACACTTCATTCCAGCGCCTGCCTCTTGTTACGAACAACGTTGCCATCCGAAAATAGGTCGCAGTCACCAATGCGGTTACCGGGAGGTTACGTATGCCCTTAAACACGCCGTTCATTGATTCCACAAGATTTGTTGTCATGTGGCCCCACCTCACCCCATCGTCGTATGATCTAGTCCACTTCGCTCTGTCGATATTATCGATCCACCTCCCTGCATCAGAATTTGCCAACACTATTTCCCGGCGATAGTATTGGAATCCAGGTTGGTTTAATGCATACCCCGCGTTTATCAAATGTTGCTTCAAGAAGTTATCCTTGAACTCCCGCATAAAATTTTGAGCAATATGCCTGATGCAGTAGACATGGGTAGACGGGGGGTCATGCCAACCATTTGCTGGATTATTGTATGCACTGTCTATTGAAGCGTGCCTGTCAGAAATCACGCAGATGCCAGCTTGTGGAGTCACGTGCGTTCGAAGATTCTTAAGGAAGAAACTCCAAGCAGCAGCCGTTTCTCCTTCCACCAATGCAAAGGCTATTGGGAAAATATTTGAATTGCCATCTTGTGCGACCGCCATCAGTAACGATCCTTTGTATTTCCCATACAGCCAAGTTCCATCGACTTGAACAAGTGGTTTGCAGAATGTGAACCCGATGATGCAGGGACGGAATGCCCAGAAAAGTCTATGGAAAATTCCATTACCTTCTAGACGAGTTCCGTCAGGGGATTGTGCAGGCAAGGTCTCCATTATAGTAACCGTCCCAGGTGAATACAATCGTAGTGCAGCCAGGTAGCGTGGTAGTTGTTTGTATGATTCCTCCCAGTTACCGTACACCAGTTCAATTGCCTTGGTTTTCGCTAACCAAGCCTTTCTGTATGACGGTGTATATTTGAAAACAGCCACACAATGGGAGATAATTGTTTTGACCTTCAGTGACGGGTCAGCCTCAACTAGAGGTAATATGGAATGGCAGATCATGTCACGGCTAAGTTTGCGATGATCCTGTGCCATGTTGGTGTTGACGCAAATGTGAGCTTGAGATATGGACCCTATCACCCACGCATTATGCTTCTTCTTGTACGATGCCATCAACCTATATCCACACTCCGGATTTTTGCATACAATAACGTATCTTTCCGGATTTGATTTGATAACATCGTAGTCAACACAATTTTTCAAGTGCCAGTTCTTTATTGCTAACAGACACTCTTCCTTGGTCCGAAATTGGTCACCCTTCTTTAAGTCCTCATCAGACCTCATATATGGGTTGTAGAACATATCTGATGAGGGCTCATCCTCGCCCAAGTTAAGTGTTGTGAAGTGCGCAGGAGGTGAGTAGCGTTGCGCTATAGGTATTTGAGCTTGGTCTTCGTCTTCAGAATGACGGTTCACCAAGTCATCAACCACGTCTTCAGCATCATCAACCACATCGTCTTCAACGTGGTGCTCAGCATCTTGTTCGTCATCAATCATAGGATCAATAACCTGTGATTGAATATTCTGAGTTGGTTGAGGTTGTTCCAACACAATGTACAACACTATGTATTCGTAACCAGAGTACTCATGGTTACGAAGCATGTATTGTGTCTCCATGTCATTTTGAATCAATGACTTATAAAACTTGACAGAGTTGTTTTCTGAAAAAAAAGGTTGTTGATAAAAAATTTGGGACACGGGTTGTCTTAGTTTGGACTCAATCTTCCTCTTCAGATAAGAGAAGTCAGCTCCTCTATTTAGACAAAAACGAGTGCATTCGGTGTTTCTAAATAGGAAGCCAGACATATCACATTCATAAGTCTCACCATTGACGTGAGCTTTGATTTTGTATTGTGATGAAGATGCCATGTTTTGTGAAGACATTGTGAAGGTTTTGTGAAGGTTTTGTGAAGGTTTTGTGAAGGTTTTGTGAAGATATTGTCAAGGTTTTGTGAAGATTGCTGTGAAGATATTGTGAATACCTTTGCGAAAATGTGTGTGAATATTTATACTGCAAGAATCTTACTGCCTATCCATCAAGTCTTCACCACCAAGTCTGAACTTAGTCTCAGAGATTCCCATGCATGCCTGTTCCCCATCAAGTCTTCACCACCAAGTCTGGCAGATTCCCACGCATGCCTTACACGTGTCACACCCTTGAATGCAATACTCCCACCTAGTCTGTACTAATGCATGCCAACCTATCCACCTAGCCTGAACTTAGTCTCAGAGATTCCCATGCATGCCTGTTCCCCATCAAGTCTTCACCACCAAGTCTGGCAGATTCCCACGCATGCCTTACACGTGTCACACCCTTGAATGCAACACTCCCACCTAGTCTGTACTAATGCATGCCAACCTATCCACCTAGCCTGAACTTAGTCTCAGAGATTCCCATGCATGCCTGTTCCCCATCAAGTCTTCACCACCAAGTCTGGCAGATTCCCACGCATGCCTTACACGTGTCACACCCTTGAATGCAACACTCCCACCTAGTCTGTACTAATGCATGCCAACCTATCCACCTAGCCTGAACTTAGTCTCAGAGATTCCCATGCATGCCTGTTCCCCATCAAGTCTTCACCACCAAGTCTGGCAGATTCCCATGCATGCCTTACACGTGTCACACCCTTGAATGCAACACTCCCACCTAGTCTGTACTAATGCATGCCAACCTATCCACCTAGCCTGAACTTAGGTGGATTCCAGTCCTAATCAAACCCAAAAACCACATGTTGTATTCGTACCATTTCCAGCACAGGGTCATGTGAATCCTTCCATGCAGTTAGCCAAACTCTTCCGTTGCAACGGTTTCCACATAACCTTTGTCAACACCGAGTTCAACCACAAACGTTTGATTAAATCTCTTGGAGAAGAGTTTGTGAAAGGTCTCCCAGATTTTCAATTCGAGACCATACCTGATGGTTTACCAGAATCAGATAAGGATGCAACACAGGATATTCCAACGTTGTGTGATTCAACTAGGAAAAACTGTTATGGTCCATTCAAAGAGCTTGTGATGAAGCTCAACACTTCATCACCATATCCAGTTACATGCATATGCATCATAGTAACAAATTATGCTAATGTAAATGTGTTCGAGAAATATATTTAGACACCAAAATATTGATATCAGTTATTGTTTTATTTTATTTTTTTTATTCCAATCAAATAAACTTTTGGTGAATTTTAAGATCGATTACCCATAACCATCTCAATAAATCACGTGAAAGATTCCCATCTAGTCTGCACCAATGCATGCCAACACTACCACCTAGTCTGCACCAATGCATGCCAACACTACCACCTAGTCTGCACCTATTCTGCAAGATTCCCATGCATGCCTTCCACGTGTCACACCTTTGCATCATCAGATTCCACCAAGTCTTCCCCAAGACAAGACAACTCCCATTGATGCCAAATTCATTTTGGCTCTGTGTGAACGTTGGAGACCTGAGACACACACTTTTCACCTACCAACTGGTGAATGTACCGTCACATTAGAGGACGTGTACATGCTTTTAGGTCTTAGAATAGATGGTAAGCCTGTGACCGGAAATGTTCAACAGCCTAACCAAATATGTGTTCAAATGTTGGGGGTAGATCTGGTCGAGGGTGAGGGGTCTGCCAAAGCAAGGGGTCAGGGTATTAAATTATCTAGCCTACAATTGTACCACGACTCCATAACTTTGACTGAGGAATCCTCCGAACAAGAAAAAGTCATAAAAACCCGGGTTTACATTATGCTATTGTTTGGGAACTTGCTATTTCCCGAAGGGACGGGAAATAGCATAAATTTTATGTACTTGAGTTTGCTCGGGGACATTGATAGAATAAGCACATATAGTTGGGGTTCTGCAGTATTAGCATTCCTATATAGCTCTTTGTGTAAAAATGCACAAAATGAGCACTGTACATTTTCTGGATGTGCTTTTTTGCTCCAAACATGGGGGTGGTGGAGATTGCCGAGGCTAGCCCCAGAAAATCCTAATGACTACTCCTTCCCCTACGCAACTAGGTAAATTTATGAACTTATTTCATTTTGTATATTTATTCTATAAATATTTGTAACTAATATTATTTATCTTTTTTTGTTTAGGTTCATTACAACCGGACTGGATTACAGTCTTACCCCCAAAAATAAAATTATATTTTATCGTCAACTGTTGGATCGTCTCCGAGCACAGGATGTATTACCACTAAATCACTCAGCTTCTAACTGATTTATTAATATCATGCATTCTCGATAAATAACATATTTACTTTTTTCTTTGCAGTTTATTTGGAGGCCATATTTGGGATTGGAACATCAACCCAACCCCGAAGATGCAGCTGTTTGGACAGCAAAAACGGCCATAATGCGGTTCACCACTGTGGAGATGCACCAAAGTGACCGTGTCAAGCTTCAATTCGGAATGCATCAAGAAATCCCAGGCCCCCCAATGTCTATGGAACCTTGGCATCTAAAAAAAGTCAGCCACCAGTGGTATGCCCAAAACTGGAAGGAATTTGCTAAGGAGTTTCGTAAAATGTGGAAAGACCGTGCCCACTATGTTCTACAATTTCCGGTGGCGCCCAACGAAATGAAGCCGACAAGGGAATATGTGGATTGGTATAGAGCAAATACCAATCCAGAAATGATTGTGTCTGACCCGTTCTATTTGGACGATCCCCGGATGCAACAACCATATTTCCAACAACAACAACCACCACAGTATTCCCAACAACAACAACCACCACCTTATTACCAACAACAACCACCACAACCATTTTACCAACAACAACCACCACCACCATATTACCAACAACAACCACCACAACACATGTCCACCCCCCAACCAAATCAACAATACATACCACAAACTCAATCCCAATACCATGAAGACTACCAACAACAAACTCAACATTCCCACCACCATCAACAGTCCCAACACCTACCACAATATCAATCCCCCTACTTCCACCAATCCCAACACTTCCAACACGACAATTTCCCAAGCTCTTCCAGTCCTCCACCTAGCCCCGACACGGGTATACAAGAGGACTACCAACAGGACTACTACACACCACAACAAACATTGCACTTTGGCCAACCCGATTCAACCCTAAACTACCAAAGACCACAATTCGAGGGCGCACCCAGCAGTAGTCAGTTTGTCCCACCGAGACAAAGCTTCGAGGGCGCAGAGGGGACCCGTCTTTCCTACAGCACTGAAGGGACTTCGACCCAACCACAACGGCAAGCGGCAAGGGGGCGTGTTAGGGCAAGGGGTGGTAATAGGGAAGCACCACCACCACGTGAACCGTCTAGGCGAGTAACTAGACCTCCCCCGTGCGGATCGTACCAGGGACCGCATCATATGTGATTAATCATATCTTTGTAATATTTGTCTTGTCTATTATTTAAATAAAAATATTTTCTGTTTATTATCTTTATATCTTTATCTTTATCTTTAAAAATATTGTCTATCATATCTTTATACGTATATAAATTAATTTTTTTTCCAAAAATTTACAAATAATATTAATTACTTTATATAAATATATATATATATATATATATATATATATATATATATATATATATAAATATTATAATATATATATATAATATAATATATATATATATATATATATATATATATATATATATATATATATATATATATATATATATATCTTGTAAAAAAATTTATTTATATATATGTCTTAACATAAATTAATATAATTAATAAAAAATATAAATTTATAAATAAAAAAAAAAAAACAAAAAAAAAAACATTTAAAAAAAAAAAAAAAAATAGGAATGAGCATAGGCGCCACTCCTAGTGGCGACTTGCCCTACCCATTAAGGGTAGGCGCCAACTAGGATGGCGCCTAAGTGTAAAAAATGGCCAAAATTGGCCATTTGTGTAATTATTTTGAAAAATTGTATATTTTTGAAATTTTTTTAAAATTTTTGGATATTTTAAAAAAAAGTTCTAGTTTTGGATCCGAAGAAGATTATAGGACCCCGGGAACAAGTATGGTTTTGCCATGGGATAACACCTAATCTAGAAAAATAATTAAAGGAGAACCATTAGATGACATAATGAATAATGACACATGTCTCTTTGAATAACTATTTTGTACAAGAAGGTTATAGGTCCTCAAATACTTAGAGCTTAACTATAAAAGGAAAGACACTGTGTCAAATCAAAGTACATGTTATTTTAAAGAATAATATATTTATCTTTGATAATTACTAACTTGTGTATCAGAGTACATGTGCCTGGAGTTTATTGGTACTTATGTAAGTGACTCTTCCGAAAAAGGATTGTCTTGTTTAATACATCATTCTCCTTGTATATATTTTATTGATCAATAGAAAATAGCTTTAAAATTTATTAAATGCACATTCTACTAGACCTAACTACGAAGAAAAGAAAACCCTTTGCATTACTTTTCCTAAAATAAAATAAAAAAGTTATACTTTTCCGTTCTACGTAAGTGAACTATTTAAAATAAATTCTAAAATAAATTATTTAATTCAATATACCATAAAATATTAATTATTTTTTAATTATACCCTTTAATTAATAAACTTTTATCACTCTCAGTATTTAATAATACATATTTTGATAACAATATTTCTCTTTCTCTCTTTTATTTATATACTTTTTTCAATATGCATAAAATGAGCAACTAAATCACTCATATTATGAGACTGAAAGGGTAAGAAAAAGGCCTCCAATAAGAAATGTATTGTTTTAGTCAAGGAAAATATTGGATGTTGTTGGGATAAACTATGTTGATCAAACAAGAAATAATTCAATTCACGAGAAGAGAGAGAGAGAGAAGAATAAAGACAAACATAATTAGTTATAACGATTTTTCTATTCACTTTCTCAATTAGGGTTAAAAGATTACAAGTGAATAACAATCAACCTCTTTCTTACCAAGTGAAAGAGCAACATATTTATAAACTACTAGCATATGTGTGTTATGTATGATGACAACACTCATACATGACATACATAGCTATTACATAAAATAATACATAAACTACTTCGACTACTGCATACTTGAACTGGCTTTGATTACAACATGCATAAACTTCCTAGACGAATGCTGAAGCTACCCCTGTCGAGACTAGAGTTCGATCCAATTCTATAAATATCCATCTAGGAACAAACTCTAAAACATCAAGGGAACAAACTACATATCATCATGTAGCTTTATTAGCTGCATACGGTGAAAGAACTTGTGTAAGACCCCAATTTTGACCCTAACATCCCTCATGCAATTTCATCATATGCACTAGCATTGGGATCATACCTTGGCATCCTCCTCACCTCTCTCTCATTAGATTTATTTTGGGAGAGATCACCAAGCACCATGTGATTGTATCATACTTGTATATTATCATTTTACTAACTAAAATACCAAAAATATGTCTTTGCATTTTCCTAACTCTTTTGTAGGTAGGGCATGATCACATTGATTTATCAAGTTCATATCTAGGGTTTGAGGCCCTCATGACAAAGAGCATAACTATGAATTTGATCCAAGAATGGTTATAAGCATCATATATGAGTTCCATTTATTCCTACATGTTATATTGATCAAGTTTTCTTCAAGAGTTTGGAGGTGATTTGCCTTGGAAACCCTAGTTTGACTGGGTATCTTGAGTAACTTCTCCAACAAGCTATCTCACCAATTGATCAAGTTTCTCAAGGGACACTTCAAAATTCATCATCTTATGCATATATGATCTACCATAAGCCAATAAAGTCAAGATACTTGAAGGTTAGCAAGTTGGTTGATGGTGGATGGCCAGATGAATTCATCTGATCAAAACTGGATCTCCCTAGGCCCTATCTCCTACAATTTTTACCATATGAAAATGATTCCAAGAGAAATGTT
Source organism: Lathyrus oleraceus (assembly GCF_024323335.1). Lineage (NCBI taxonomy): Eukaryota > Viridiplantae > Streptophyta > Magnoliopsida > Fabales > Fabaceae > Lathyrus > Lathyrus oleraceus. The sequence continues at coordinate 81,197,877 of NC_066584.1, read as the reverse complement.
ACTCTAAATGACATTCCAAACAAATTTCATGTTGAGACCTAGAGCTAGTTTTTCCTTGAAAATCATTTTCTATGTTGAAACATTATAGGTCATTTTGTCTAAACCCTAATTTGAAAGTCAACTTCCCAAGGCCATAACTTGCTCAACTTTTATGATATGAAATATTTACAAGTTTCACAATCCAATTCAAGATGTCTAATTCAACTTTTTTGTTTGGAGTGAGAGCTAATTCAACTTTTATGAGCATGTGATATGAGGGTACATTATAGATAATTTTTTACCTATACCATTGAACAAGTGATTTTTCCAAACTTCAAAAATACATAACTCTATCATTCTAAATCTAAACGACATGAAATTGGTGACCATTTTGAATTTGTTTGAAATAGCTACAACTTTGATGAAGACACTTTTCTCATTTGAAGCTCACATAAAAAGTTAAGCAAGATGGAATATTGAGATATATGGCTTGACACTTAGAAAAAATTTCAACATGTTGAAATTTCCAAACTTCCACCTTAAAATTCACCATGATCCAAGCTCCAAATGAAAAAGTGTTCAACATAAAACTTGTTCCCCTTGATCCAAGCTTGCCAAATAACCCAAGTTCATGCATTTTGGATGAAGTTCGCTAGGTCTGTGCAGGGCTTTAACAGAGCTTCACCATTGGAGGAAATCAAATGTCCAAAACTCCATTTCACATTGCCTTGCCAATCAAGCATCATTTGAACTTCAGTACAGTTGCAATTGGATCAAAATGGATTGCTTCATGGGCATGTACACGCCCATGCAAGCTTGTGCATCACATTGCCAAATTTAGCAAATTTTCAAGTGTGCAATTATTAATCCCAATTACTCTAAATACATGGCCTCTGAGCTCGTTTGAAGCACACCTTGCGTGCCAGCTTTGCCCCCTATTGAAACCCCCTCATTCTAAAGGAAAACCTGATAATTTTCAATCTGAAAATTGAGTTTGAATCTCAATTGTTTGGAGATTCAAGAACTCCAGGATCCAAAGCCTTGCACCATTGTTAACCACTCCCTGCAAGCTTCTCAAGTGTGATCAGATCGTGTTTGAAGAAAGCAACCTCAAGTTCTGCACAACATTGAAGGTAATTTTCAGAAAATATCATCTCTTCGATTCTCACTCAATTCTCATTAATTCTCTTGGATCTTTGGTTGTCTGAAGTCCTACCAATGTAGGCAAGAAGATTGAGTTGCTTAGAGGTCAAATTAAAGCAACTCAGTTGACACACCTCAAAATTTAACTCCTCATATATTTCAATATATGTTGAGTTAGTTAAAATTGAGGTCTGACTCGTGTTCTACGCCATTTTTTCTTTCAGATCATGTCCTCCTTTTTTATTTTGGTGATGGTTGAGGATGGACCAGTCCGGTGAGGTCCACCGGAGAAGAAGACCGGAGCTCTGGCTCCGGCGGCGCGTTGTCATGTCTCCCAGCCACATGATCCATTCAAATTGTTTTAATCTAAAGCGTTGGTTTTGATTACCACGCGTGTGGCGCGCTGACTAGGTTCCATCATGGAACGCGTGTTTGTGTCCACTTGATCTGCCACCTCAATTAATGAGGGAGATCAAGTGGTCCACGTTATTTTTATTTTCTGATTTTAATTTTTATTCTTTTGATTTTCATTAATTCATATTGATTTTAATATTGGTCCAAAAAATACGAGAGTTTCACCAAATAATTTCAAATAATTTCCTCTTTAATATTTTGAATTAAAATTATTGTTTGGATCATTATTAATATTTTGCATGATTTAATTGATTTTGTGAGTATTTTTAATTATTTAAAAATACTTTTAAGTCTTTAAAAATTCTGAAAATTTTTCTCCAAGGTCCTGTGACCTTGTTTGACCTATGATAAATCTCATGGCTATTTCTTTGGTGTTTTGATGAGGTTTTAGGAATTCGACAAACCATATTTAATTTAAATGCCTTATTTTAGTATTTTTAATTTGAATAAATGCCAAATAATTATGTTGACCTATTGTGATGATTTGTGTAAGTTTGACTCATGTTGTTGGGCCTTGGTCAAGGTTGATTTAACTTTGTTAAGTTAATATCATTGGATTTAGGGGATTGATGGAATGTACATTCCATCTCCCAAAATGAATGAATGATATTAATTTGGTAAAAGTCCTCCTTTGACCAATTTGAGTTTTGATCTATTCCCTTCCCTCTTCATCTCATTCCCCTTCTTTATGCATTCATCTCATTTGGCCTATGATATCTCTAAGTTCTAAGGCTAGTTGATTGCAAAATCAACATAAGTATGGATAAGATTAGGCCACCTCTTTTGCATATTCTTTTTGTGTGTGGTATGTTTCATGAGCATAGTCCATTATACTATGTCTCTAACATGCACTAACACCAAAATTCTATTGTCCCGCCTCAAATAGTTGTGACTTCTACATAAGTCTAATTACGATTGCTTAACATAGCGCTAAATTTTTGACACAAAAGGCATAACATTCTAGTTAGTGAGATTGTAAGTCTCCCCTCTTTCATGGTATTGTGTGGAAACTTGGCCTTTTTCCTTCCTTTAGAAGATGTCTTGGCTCAAGAATCCATGCTTGTGATAAGTGGGTTGAGTGTTCTCCAAAGAATGACTTAAAATGAAAAGCAAAAGCAAAACAATACTAACTTCTAACTCATTAACAACTAACATTTAATTTCAAGTCATTTATTTTAATGCACTTTAATTTTTAAGTTCTATTCATTTGCCATTATTCATACCATTCTAATTGTTTACGTTAATGTCATTTTCCCTTTGTCCATTTGGACCATATTGTGTGATATATCTTGCTTGTGTATATTTTGTTTGTTTGTGTGGTCTTGGACCATTAATGTACATAATAAGAACAAAAACCCTAAAAACTTTTGTGTGGACTATTGACTTGATCTTGGACAAATTGGACTTAGGATTTAGGCAACCTCCCTATGCTAAAGGACTTGGCCAATGCCAATTTTTGTGAAACTAAGTGTTTGAAATTTGAAACTTCATCTGATACATCATTCAAGATCCCTTTGAGTTCATCTGCAACATGATCATTGTGAAGGTGTTCTGTTGAACCTGTGACTTGTGGAATTCATCTATTACATGGGCTAATTTAAGGAAGATCATGGAGTGGCTAAAGCTTGGATGTGGCTATCTTTATTTGATGCCTTGCTCTTCAAGTTAACATTGTATGCATTGTTTATTGCTTGATTCTAATATCCAAGGGAAGTTGGGGTTCTATATGGCATTCTTGCCTATTGGATTGCTACCCATCGATCAGATCCTTTCAACTCTTAACTTTTAATTTTTTGCATAGGATTAGTCTCTTCATCTCCTCTCCATTTCTTTAATTTCAAAATATCTTCCTCCTTTCAAAAAACTTCTTTGTTTGAACTTGTTATTTTCTAAATTTTGACCACTTTGCAAACTAGAAACTTTGGCCTTATGCCATTGCATTTTCAAACTTATTTTCTTAATCAAACTTGTAAATAGACTTAACTATACTTGACCTAAACTTTCTAAAGCCAAAAAAGAACTAACTCATTCAAACCATTTTCAAGCCTTTGTGCCTTTCAAACTTAATTTTGTTAAAAGAAATGCATCCATTTTGAAATTTGTATCACAAACTACGGGGTTTTGATCCCTCATCTTTATGTTGGTATGTAGGCACAAGTCCGAAGGTCTTGTCAAACACAAAAATATAATTAATGTCCACTTCTATTTGCTTGTAAACACCACTTTGTCCAAAATACATATGCATACAAAAAGGGCTCCATAGGAGTACCTAGGACACTTTGGGTGCTAACACCTTCCCTCTGTGTAACCAACCCCCTTACCTGGAATCTCTGACATTTTATTAGTTTTAATTTGAAAACTTCTTACTTTTGGGTTTTGTTCATACTTTTTCCCTTTTCCCTTGGAAACAATAAAAGCGTGGTGGTGACTCTTGTAATTTGATGTCTAGCTTATCCATAGCTTAATGATCATGAATTTACCATTATAACTTGCTGTTAGGCAATGACTTGGTGATCATATCAGCATCATTATCTTCACTCGAAACCTTTATCACTTTCGCTTCTCCTTTCTCGATTTTCTCCTTGAGAAAATGAAACCTAATATTAATGTGTTTGGTTCTCTTATGATAAGCTGAATTATTCGATAAATGTATGAAAGTTTGACTACCACATTTAACAATGATAACTTGACCTTGAAGTTTCAGTTCCTTAGTAAACCTTTCAAGCCGCAATGCTTGTTTCATAGCTTCATTGAGGGAAATGTATTCGGATTCAGTGGTTGATAAGGCTACAACCTTCTGAAGTGTTTCTTTCCAACTAATTTTTGTGTCAAACATAGTGAAAACATATCCAAAATAATTTTTTTTTGGCATCCATACATCCCACATAGTCAGAGTTGATAAATCCTCTAATCTCAAATTTACCATCGCTCGTGGCTCCACCATAAACCAAGACCCTACTCAGGGATCCTTTTATGTATCTCAGAATCCACTTCAAAGCTTGCCAGTGTACTTAGCTTGAATGGAGTATTTTTTAGTGTTACAACATGCTTTAAATTTGACATACCAAATTTATCGAGAATCTTCCTTAGGTATGTCTCTTGAGATAAGCATAATCTCGAATGTGTTCTATCTCTCCCAATGGCAATCCCAAGAATTATGATGGTAGCTCTCAAATCCTTCATTTTGAACTCCTTGTTAAGTTCAAACTTCACCCTTATTACATCTTCGGAGATATTGCTTTCTATGAGGATATCATCCATATAAAGCAACAAAATAACAAGTGAACTTCCAGGTCAAAATCTTTAGTATGCACAATGATCGAACTGGCTCTTAGTGAAACCTATGTGCGTCGTGTACTTACCAAATATCCTATTCCATTGTCGAGAAGATTTTTTCGAGCCATATAATGATTGATTAAGCTTGCACATATAATCCTCCTTGTCTCTTTCTGCATACCCTTCAGGTTGCCTCATCAGGATTGTTTCATTTATATCACCATATAGGAAAGTGGTCTTCACATCCATCTGTTCAAGTTTAGATCAAACTTTGTCACCATGGTTAATAACATTCTAATGGATATATGCTTTATAACATGTGAGAACACATCATTAAAGTTAACTCCTTCTTTCTGAGTAGACCCCTTAGCAACTAACCTTGCCTTAAGTCACCTCAACATCACTCCTTTGATTCCTTCCTTAACCTTGAAAATACACTTGCAACTAACTAACCTAGCCTCTGCAGGTTTCTTGATCAACTCCAAAATGTTGTTATCATGAAGAGATTTAATCTCATCATCCATGGCTTTCAGCCACAGTCTTATTTCGACTCCACATAGCTTTCTTATATTCTCTAGGTTCTTCATCAATAACCTCACTTGCAAAGATAAAGGCAAATGTTATAAGATCTGCATAACAAAGTCCCTGAGGTGGCTTGATGACTCTCATTGCTCTGTATCTAGCCAACATGTAGTCATTATCAGTCTCCTCATCTTCATCAGCACCTTGTGCTCCTTCTCCGACTTCATATGCGTTATGCAATTCAACATCAATATGCTCCACATCAACATGAAAATTTTCATCTTCTTTCTCTTCTTTAGATATCTTTTCATTTCGAACATCATCATTAATTTTCTTGAATGCCATTTCTATTTCATTGAAAACCAGATCACGACTTGTGATACACCTTTTGTGACCTGGTTCTAGGCACCACAACCTATAGGATTTAAATCCTTTAGGATACCTAAGGAAGATGCATCTAAGAGCTCTAGGTTCGACCTTGTCTTGCCTAATATGATCATAGGTTACACATCCAAATACTCTAAGTTTGTTGAGATATGGTGGATGACTCGACCAAACTTCTTCAAGTGTCTTCATCCCCAAGGCAGTCGAGGAACACCTATTTATCAGGTATGCTACAATCAAAGTAGCCTCAACCCAAAACACCTTTTTCAATCCTACATTAACCAACATGCATTTAACCCTTTTCCAAGATTGTACGATTGAACCTATCAGTCAGGCCATTTTGCTAAGGAGTACATGTTGTTGTCTTGTGCCTTGCTATACCAAACATAACACAATAGTTGTCAAAATCTTCATTGTAGAACTCAAGGCCATTGTCGGTCCTCAACCTCTTGACCTTCATGTCAGTCTGATTTTAGACCAGAGTCTTCCAACTATTAAAATTTTCAAGAGTTTCATCTTAGTCTTCTGAGTGAATATCCAAAAATTTCTGGAATAATCATCAATTATGGATACAAAACACCTTACACTTGAGTTTGAAGGATTTCTTGCAGGCCCCCAAAGATCAACATGAATGTAATCAAGGGATCAATGTGTTATTTGTTTGCCTTTGTTGAACTTCACTCTACAGGCTTTACCAAACACATAAAGTTCACAGAACTCCATCTTTTTTACCTTGTCACCACCTAGCAGATTTTGTTTCCCCGGTTCGACCAGGCCTTTTTCACTGTCATATACCCATCTCATGTGCCATAGCTCTATCTTCGACACAGGCTTTGTGGGTGCAAGATCTGTTGACCCAATTACAACCTCATCCTCAAGGTTGTACAAGCCTTGCTACATCTCGAGTCTCTAGACTTACTTCGACCCCTTTATGACTCTTAGGATATCTTGTTCTCCCTTGAAAACATATCCTTTCTATTCAAATTCACCAAGAGAGATCAAATATCTCTTAAGATCAGGTACATACTAGACACCGGTTAACAACTTTATTGACTCATCATGGAGCTTCAATCTAATAGATTCAATACTAATTTTAAAGGCTTTGTTGTTTCCCACCAACATCGATCCACCATCTTGAGCACATAATTCCTAAAACATATATTTATTTGGAGTCATGTTCCAAGTGCAACCTAAATCCATAATCCATTCCTTGCTAGAACTGTTGCATGAAACCACTAGGACATCAGATGATTTATAATCATCTTAAACAGTTTGCATTACCATTATCCTTGTTATTGCCATAAATCTTAAACCTATCATGACACACTTTTCTTGTATGATCTTCCTTCTTACAATGGTGACACCTTACAGCGAGAGCATTACCACCATAAGATTTATGTAGAACTTTTCCCTTTTTCTTCTCAAATTTACCATCTTTCTTCGATAAATTTCCTTTAACGAACAATCATTTACCAACATAGGATGGCTTGTGCACCTTTCTTTAGTTCAAGTCGTTTGAGTACAAGGTTGATTAAATTTCTTCAAATGGCAGGGACTCTTTTCCATACATGAGAGTTTCTTTAAAATGAGCATGAGATCTTGGTAAAACACAAAACAATAGCAACGCTTGATCTCCATCATCGATCTTGACATCAATATTGTCCAGATCAAGAATCAACTTGTTGAACATATCCAACTGCTCATCCAAGACTTTGTCTTCTCCTTATCTACTAGGGAAACATCCGTTCTTTCAGATTCCTTCAATGTTTCTAACAAACCCTGGTGAACAAGAAGAGCTTGCATCTTCAAGCGCCATAATCTGGAATGATTCACTCCGGTGAATTTCTCAACCTCATACTTCTTTGACAACATCTTGATACACACCTACCACACCGGTTTGTTGGGATAATCGATGTCAACAAAAATATGATAAAAAGAGAGTTATTGATCAAACAAGAAACGATTCAATTCATAAACATATATATCAAAATACCCTTCTAAAATACCCCAATAATTTAATTAAATATCAAAATACAACATCAGAGTAATTATGCAGTTAAGGGTGTCACATAATCACTTCACACCATTTTGCAAAATATCCTGTCATGCTCTTTATTTAATCAAATAAACATTTGCATAAATCGCAGCGGATATAAATCAAATCAATCAAAACATGTAACACATTACATGTAAAATGGTTCATAACCAACAATAAAACATTTAAAACAAGTTAAAACATCCCATCCCGATGTTACATCTATCAGAGCACGACCCACTAAGGAGACTACACTAGACTCCAAGCATTAGCTTCTACTCAACTCATTGCTCGTTACCTGAAAAATAGTTGTAAGGGTGAGTTCCTCAATCGATATAATAAGCATTATAAAACATTATGTAATGCTAAGTAATTTAACACATTAATCACCCTAATCACATCATACGTTCAGTAACGGCACATCACATCAAATATCATATTCAACACAAATGCAACTCATGCTCGTACTCGACATCAACACAAACACACGTATAATATTGGAATACATCCATTCATATTATACGCCATACACATATTATGCAATGAGACTCCATGCATGCGGTACCGACTATTTGTGAACATATAGCTCAACCTCACCGTCCAAATCCAGGCACGGCTACCAAGCTCACTAGTCCCACTCATTTGAGACATAGTGACTCACTCACTAATTCCTCACCATGGGAATTAGCTACCACCCCAAATGGACCATGCTATGCACGTTAATCACCTAGCATGCAAACATCAACAACAATCAAAATGATTTACTCACTAATTCCTCACCATGGGAATTAGCTACCACCCCAAATGGGCCACAATATGCATGCTAATCACCTAGCAATGCAACAACAACAACCATTCAAGACTAGACATCTGCTCACACTCTAAGCCATAAAACAGTCTATTCACCAACGCATACATAACTGATACACTCACAGCATCATGCATACCATCACACATCATTAACACATTTTATCACAAAAGCATATCATATCATGCCGCATAATCAACACAGTATTAGCACACTCTACTAATACCTATACTACTCAAAACAACGGGAAATAATCCCTACTACGTCATACATCAGCTAAGTTACATCACTCAGCCTAAACAACCAAAAACTGCACAACCACAGTTCAGAAAAACCACAAGTCTGCCCATACGCGTATTGCCTACGCCCATACGCGTATTGCCCATTCCTGACCAAGTCCATACGCGTATTGCCCACGCCCATACGCGTATGCTACGCGTACCACATTCTCATACGCGTACCAACAGAGACAATTTCACGTTCAAAACCTCATCTTTTTCACTCATACGCGTAAGGCCTCATCCATACGCGTACCAACCATCTCATACGCGTATTGCCTAGTGCCATACGCGTATGACCAGAATTTCCAGATCTGCAATGGCTTTCTCTGCTACGAGATCTATCCAATTCAACCTTCCACAGTCCAAATTTTACACACAATTCATTCATCTCATCTAACACGAATCATACACTTTCGATTTCACAAATTGCTAACCTTTCTACCTCTAATTCCTACGGATTTCTTCCATTTTAACTCAAATTCCGTTCATCACAAAAGTTCACAAATTCATCATACATCATTCAATCAGAGGCAATTCAATGGTTTCTCACTACCCATCACATATTATCCCATAATACCCATTAATCGATGATAAACCCCCCTTACCTGAGTTAATCCGGCAATCTCTGAGCTCCAAGCTTTTCCTTCCTTCGACCTTCGTTCTCTGGCTTTTTGCCCTTTTTCCTTTTCTGCCTCTTTTCCCTTTTCACGTGAAAATAACGTTTTTACCAAAAATGGGATTTTTTCTAAATTCCAACTTATATATTTTCCAATAATTATTATTCCAAAAATAATAATAATAATAATAATAATCCAATTATCTAATTAAATTAATAAATATATCATTAACTTAATTTAAATAATTATCATATTATTATCGGGGTGTTACAACTCTCCCCCACTAAAAGAGTTTTCGTCCTCGAAAACATACCTCAAGTGAACAACTCGGGGTAAGACTCCTTCATCTTACTCTCAAGTTCCCAAGTCACATTGCCACCTGCTGGTCCTCCCCAAGCCACCTTTACCAAAGCAATCTCTTTACCCCGCAACTGCTTCAACTCTCGATCCTCAATCCTCATAGGTGATGTTTCAACAGTCAGGTTATTTCTCACCTGTACATCATCTACTTGGACTACATGCGACGGATCATGAATGTACCTCCTCAACTGAGACACATGAAAAACTTCATGCAAATTCGCAAGCGACGGCGGTAAAGCGATACGATAGGCTACTTCCCCTATCCTCTCCAAAATCTGATAAGGACCAATAAATCGAGGTGTCAACTTCCTCGACTTCAAAGCTCGACCAACCCCAGTTATCGGAGTAACACGAAGAAACACATGATCTCCCTCTTGGAACTCAAGTGACTTCCTCCTCTTGTCGTGATAACTCTTCTGACGACTCTGAGCAATCCTCATCTTCTCCTGAATCATCTTAATCTTTTTCGTAGTCTGTTGAACAATCTCTGGTCCAACCACAACACTCTCACCGGACTCATACCAACATAAAGGTGTCCGACATCTCCTACCATACAAAGCTTCAAACGGTGCCATACCAATGCTCGAATGAAAACTATTGTTGTAGGTGAACTCAATCAAAGGTAAATAATTATCCCAAGAGCCTCCCTTTTCCAAAACACAAGCTCTCAAAAGATCCTCTAGTGACTGAATCGTCCTCTCCGTCTGACCATCAGTCTGCGGATGATATGCAGAACTCAATCTCAGCTTAGTTCCCAAAGCCCTCTGCAAACCTTCCCAGAATTTCGATGTAAATCTAGGATCTCTGTCCGAAACAATACTAGACGGAATACCATGCAAACTTACAATCTTCTCAATATACAACTCGGCCAATCTCTCTAACGGATAATCCCTTCTAATCGGAATGAAATGAGCCGATTTCGTCAATCTGTCAACAATCACCCAAATAGCTTCAAAATTCTTATTTGTCCTCGGCAAACCAGACACAAAATCCATACTGATACTATCCCACTTCCACTCTGGAATAGCCAACGGTTGCATTAGCCCAGACGGCTTCTGATGCTCAATCTTTGACTTCTGACAAGTCAAACAAGAATAAACAAAACTCGCAATTTCTCTTTTCATTCCCGGCCACCAAAATAACTTTTTCAAATCATGATACATCTTCGTAGCTCCAGGATGAATACTCAGGCCACTACGATGTCCTTCCTCCAGGATACTCTTCTTAAGTTCGGTAACATCCGGAATACACACCCGATTACCAAATTTCAAAACACCATTCTCATCAATTCTGAATTCACCACCTTGACCTTGATTCACTAAAGTCAACTTATCAACCAAAAGCATATCGGATTTCTGACCCTCTCTAATCTCATCCAAAATATTACTCGTTAACTTCAACATTCCCAATTTAACACTATTGTGAGTACTCTCACACACCAAACTCAAGTCTCTAAACTGCTCAATTAAATCCAATTCTTTAACCATTAACATAGACATATGCAATGATTTCCGACTCAACGCATCAGCCACTACGTTTGCTTTACCCGGATGGTAATTCAAACCAAAGTCATAATCCTTCAGAAATTCTAACCATCTCCTCTGTCTCATATTCAGCTCTTTCTGATCAAACAAATACTTTAAACTTTTATGATCACTGAAAACCTCAAATCTGGACCCGTACAAATAATGCCTCCATAACTTCAGAACAAATACCACAGCTGCCAATTCTAAATCGTGCGTCGGATAGTTCCTCTCATGAACTCTCAGTTGTCTCGAAGCATAAGCTATAACCTGCTTATTCTGCATCAACACTCCACCCAAACCCAACAATGAAGCATCACAGTAAACCTCAAATAATTCCGACGAACTCGGTAATATCAGAATAGGAGCAGTAGTCAACATTCTCTTTAACTCTTGGAAACCTTCTTCACATTTTGAGTCCCAAACAAACGCTTGCCCCTTTCTAGTCAACATCGTCAACGGTAACGCCAACTTAGAAAATCCCTCAATGAACTTCCTATAATAACCTGCAAGTCCAAGAAAACTTCTTATCTCAGAAACTGACTTCGGAGCTTCCCACTTAGATACCGCTTCTATCTTAGAAGGATCAACAGCAACACCACCTCTTAAAATCACATGACCAAGAAAACTAACCTCTTCTAACCAAAATTCACACTTAGACAGTTTAGCAAATAACTTCTTTTCTCGTAGAACTCTTAAAACCATTCTCAAATGCTCAGCATGCTCTTCTTCAGATTTCGAATACACTAAAATATCGTCAATAAACACCACAACAAACTGGTCTAGGTACGGATGGAAAATCCTATTCATATACTCCATAAATACTCCAGGTGCATTAGTCACACCAAAAGGCATTACGGAATACTCATAATGTCCATACCTTGTTCTGAAAGCAGTCTTCTGAATATCCTCAGTTTTCACACGTATCTGATGATACCCAGATCTCAAATCTATTTTGCTGAACACACTCGTACCAACCAACTGATCCATCAAATCATCAATCCTCGGCAAAGGATACCGATTCTTGATAGTCACTTTATTCAATTGCCTGTAGTCCACACACAACCTCATAGTACCTTCTTTCTTCTTAACCAATAACACTGGTGCACCCCACGGTGACACACTCGGACGAATAAATTTCTTATCCAACAGATCCTCTAACTGACTCTTCAATTCAGTTAACTCCACAGCAGACATACGGTACGGAGCCATCGATATCGGCCTAGTACCAGGTACCAAATCGATCGAGAACTCAACTTCACGCTCTGGCGGTAATTCATTCACTTCTTCAGGAAACACATCAGGAAAATCACATACCACGGCTAGATTACCAATCACCAGTTTATCTTTAGCCTCCAAAGTCGCTAACAGCATAAACAACTCTGCCCCATCTGCTACTGCCTCATTCACCTGCCTTGCAGATAGAAATAAACTCTTCCCTTCCTCAGTCTTAGGAAAAATCACAGTCTTATCAAAACAGTTGATATAGACTCGGTTAAACACCAACCAGTTCATACCCAGGATAACATCAACCTGCACTAGTGGAAGACACACAAGGTCCATCCCAAAGTCTCTACCAAAAATACTCAAAGGACAATCCAAACAAACCGAAGTAGTAGTCACTGAACCCTTCGCAGGAGTATCAATCACCATACTACCACGCATCTCAGATATCTCTAACTTAAGTTTCACAGCACAATCCAAGGATATAAAGGAATGAGTAGCACCGGTGTCAATAATAGCTACAAGAGGAAAGCCATTAATATAACACGTACCTCGGATCAAACGATCATCTGCAGAAGTCTCAGAACCCGATAAAACAAAGACCTTGCCTCCCGACTGGTTCTCTTTCTTCGGCTTAGGACACTGTGGACTGATATGACCCAACTCTCCACAGTTGAAACAAGTCACAGTCTTCAACCGGCAGTCTGCAGCCAAGTGACCACCTTTTCCACACTTGAAACACTTCTTCTCAGCACTGGTACACTCATGGATACGATGTCCAGCCTGACCACATCTGTGACACTTAGCAGGAGCACTAGAGTCTCCCCCACTAGGCCTCTTCATCCCACTCTGTCTCTGAAAACCTTTGCCAGCTGCATACGGTTTTCCACGATCATTCTGATTCTTGCCTTTCCTATCAACCCTCTGCTGATAGCTCTCTGCTCTAGCCTTGGAATCCTGTTCAAAAATCCTGCAACAGTCAACCAAGTCAGAAAACACTCTGATCCGCTGATACCCAATAGCCTGTTTGATCTCGGGACGCAGCCCGTTCTCAAACTTCACACATTTCGAAAATTCTCCAGCAGCCTCATTATAGGGAGTATAATACTTTGACAGCTCTGTGAACTTAGCAGCATACTCAGTAACAGACTTGTTACCCTGCTTCAATTCCAAGAATTCTATCTCTTTCTTTCCTCTGACATCCTCTGGAAAATACTTCCTCAGAAATCTCTCTCTGAACACAACCCAAGTGATCTCAGCATTTCCAACAGATTCCAACTCAGTGCGGGTAGCAACCCACCAATCATCAGCTTCCTCTGACAGCATATGCGTACCGAACCTGACCTTCTGGTTATCGGCACACTCAGTCACTCGGAAGATCCTCTCTATCTCCTTCAACCACTTCTGAGCACCATCTGGATCGTATGCTCCCTTGAACATTGGAGGATTGTTCTTCTGGAACTCACTCAGTTGACGAGCAGCTCCCATTCCCACAACATTCAGATTTCCTCCAAGTACTCCAGCTAGCATACCCAGAGCCTCAGCAATCGCAGCATCATCTCTACCTCTTCCAGCCATCTCTATTCTGAAAACCCAACAAACTAAAACAATAAGTACTGATAGGGTTACTCAACACCTATCCCGTACAGGGGAACAGAATAATTACGACTCGACTCGACCGACAATGCTCTGATACCACTAATGTAACACCCTTCTAAAATACCCCAATAATTTAATTAAATATCAAAATACAACATCAGAGTAATTATGCAGTTAAGGGTGTCACATAATCACTTCACACCATTTTGCAAAATATCCTGTCATGCTCTTTATTTAATCAAATAAACATTTGCATAAATCGCAGCGGATATAAATCAAATCAATCAAAACATGTAACACATTACATGTAAAATGGTTCATAACCAACAATAAAACATTTAAAACAAGTTAAAACATCCCATCCCGATGTTACATCTATCAGAGCACGACCCACTAAGGAGACTACACTAGACTCCAAGCATTAGCTTCTACTCAACTCATTGCTCGTTACCTGAAAAATAGTTGTAAGGGTGAGTTCCTCAATCGATATAATAAGCATTATAAAACATTATGTAATGCTAAGTAATTTAACACATTAATCACCCTAATCACATCATACGTTCAGTAACGGCACATCACATCAAATATCATATTCAACACAAATGCAACTCATGCTCGTACTCGACATCAACACAAACACACGTATAATATTGGAATACATCCATTCATATTATACGCCATACACATATTATGCAATGAGACTCCATGCATGCGGTACCGACTATTTGTGAACATATAGTTCAACCTCACCGTCCAAATCCAGGTACGGCTACCAAGCTCACTAGTCCCACTCATTTGAGACATAGTGACTCACTCACTAATTCCTCACCATGGGAATTAGCTACCACCCCAAATGGACCATGCTATGCACGCTAATCACCTAGCATGCAAACATCAACAACAATCAAAATGATTTACTCACTAATTCCTCACCATGGGAATTAGCTACCACCCCAAATGGGCCACAATATGCATGCTAATCACCTAGCAATGCAACAACAACAACCATTCAAGACTAGACATCTGCTCACACTCTAAGCCATAAAACAGTCTATTCACCAACGCATACATAACTGATACACTCACAGCATCATGCATACCATCACACATCATTAACACATTTTATCACAAAAGCATATCATATCATGCCGCATAATCAACACAGTATTAGCACACTCTACTAATACCTATACTACTCAAAACAACGGGAAATAATCCCTACTACGTCATACATCAGCTAAGTTACATCACTCAGCCTAAACAACCAAAAACTGCACAACCACAGTTCAGAAAAACCACAAGTCTGCCCATACGCGTATTGCCTACGCCCATACGCGTATTGCCCATTCCTGACCAAGTCCATACGCGTATTGCCCACGCCCATACGCGTATGCTACACGTACCACATTCTCATACGCGTACCAACAGAGACAATTTCACGTTCAAAACCTCATCTTTTTCACTCATACGCGTAAGGCCTCATCCATACGCGTACCAGCCATCTCATACGCGTATTGCCTAGTGCCATACGCGTATGACCAGAATTTCCAGATCTGCAATGGCTTTCTCTGCTACGAGATCTATCCAATTCAACCTTCCACAGTCCAAATTTTACACACAATTCATTCATCTCATCTAACACGAATCATACACTTTCGATTTCACAAATTGCTAACCTTTCTACCTCTAATTCCTACGGATTTCTTCCATTTTAACTCAAATTCCGTTCATCACAAAAGTTCACAAATTCATCATACATCATTCAATCAGAGGCAATTCAATGGTTTCTCACTACCCATCACATATTATCCCATAATACCCATTAATCGATGATAAACCCCCCTTACCTGAGTTAATCCGGCAATCTCTGAGCTCCAAGCTTTTCCTTCCTTCGACCTTCGTTCTCTGGCTTTTTGCCCTTTTTCCTTTTCTGCCTCTTTTCCCTTTTCACGTGAAAATAACTTTTTTACCAAAAATGGGATTTTTTCTAAATTCCAACTTATATATTTTCCAATAATTATTATTCCAAAAATAATAATAATAATAATAATCCAATTATCTAATTAAATTAATAAATATATCATTAACTTAATTTAAATAATTATCATATTATTATCGGGGTGTTACACTTGAACTGACTTCGACTACAACATGTGTAAACTACCCAGTCTGATCCTAAAGCTACCCTTTTCAAAACTAGAGTTCGATCAATACTACAGTTGTAGGTACTGTCTATTATACCATAATTTTGTCCAGGAATTTCAAACTTTCATGCATCTAACTTTATATTGCTTTTCTTAGAATAAAATTTCAGTTTTACATACAGAGAGGTTGAAGAAATTTCTTAATCGTGCATAAACTTAGTGAACGGTTTCTTTTTAGGTTTTAACATGTAACTGTCTATTTTATTGATTTACGTTACACGTAGTTTAACCTGATGAGCTCAGTTTATTTTTCGCGCCTTCGGGCGGTGGCATCTTGGTTTGTCTGAGCCTTTTCAACCGAGAACTTTTTACTGAGAAATTTGATATTTATCTGTCTATTTTATGGAAGTATATTTCGTGTATATTATTTCAATGCATTCATTTTACTTTTTAGTGCATTCTCGCGCCCGATTTTTATCTATTTTAATTACTTTTTTTTATTCTTGTGTTAAAATATCGAGAAAAAATAAATAAAGACAAATAAACAATTATTTGATTTTTATGTGTTTTTATTAAAAATATTTGAATCTTATTTCATTTTATTCTTTTAAAATTCATTTTTAGCCATTTAAAAATATCCAAGGGTTGTTTGACAATGCATTTAATTGTGAAAACTTTACTTTACTTAGTATTTTGTGTTAACTCTCTTGGCCATTGGATCAAAATCATCAACTACTCACAATTCTTCCCATCATTTTCACTTGGATCACTATCCATGTTTCTCTCCCATAACCTAATCACAATCTCATTTCAATAAAATTAACTTCAACAAATACACTTAAATGCAATCCTAACCCTTGATTAAACATGTTTTCACATGGATAACTAATTGGTGCAATCCTAACTATTCTTCATTTTCATTTTTCACATTCTAATACCCTTCAAAACTCACCCTCACATTTCACACAAAATTGAATTCATTCACATTCATCTTAGTCTATTTAAACAACACCATATCACCACAATGAAAGAAGGGAAAAAGAGTAAAAAGGATAATAATTCACTACTTGAATTTTGCTAAAAAATGGAAAATAATTGACGAATTTGAAAGAGAAGAAGGATGGGATTAAAGAGTAATTCAGATCGCATTGATTGGTACCGGTTAGGAGCTTCATCGGAGGGTGACCGAAATTTTCAAACTCGCTGGACAACCCATCGGTGTCTTCACGCTCTTGCGGCTTTTCGCGTGGGTAAGCTTTGATTCTTATTTTTTACTTGATTTATTTACATAAACTTATTGCTACACTTAGTATGTTTCATATCCTTTAATTATTTGTGCAAAATAACTTGAAATGTGAATTTCGAGAAAATTGGTGTTCTTGAGCATCCCACAATAAACGATTAGTTTTCAAATATTTTAGTTGTTGATTTTTTATTTTTGAGCATGTTATTGTGTTCATGAGATCCAGTAGATAAATTTTCAATATTCATTTATGCGATTTTGTGGGGGGAAAATGAGATAGTTACATGTGAATTAAATAAAATAGTAGTATGTTATTGCAATGTTCACTTACTACTTTTACCATTTCCTACTACTCTTTTGTTGTTGGAGAATTTCCATCCAAGGCGCAGCGGAATTTAAAAATTTCTCCATTTAGTGATCCTTACGAATGGGCATGATCAGTGATAGAATCGTTACCTCTTGTGGCGATTCAAACCTTTGGTGCAGATCTCTGATAATGATCAAAACCTTTGATACAGATCCACGGGGCGATCACGAACGTTGAACGATGACAACGTCTCTACTCAGTCCACACGAACGGATTCCTTCAATCACAGTGCTAGCTGTTATGAATGAAGGCTTTGAGTGAGAGAAAGAGGGAAACAAAATTCCAAGTCTCTACTTGAATTTCTGTCTGAGTGGAGTGACAATGCTTTTACCCAAGGGGTTCTATTTATAGAACCACTTGTGTGGGCTTCAAGCCAAAAGGCCCACTTAAGTGTATTTTGCCCATATCTCATAATATGCCAAAATCACTTAAGTATTTGGTACCTTACCATATTTCGTTTCCACTTAAGTGCACCGTACCTTACGATGTTCCTTAATTATTCTATCTCTCATCAATCTGTCCTTTGTGTGTGACCCTATAGGTTTTCGCGGCGTTGGCAATTATATTAAATCACACATTTAACATAATAAACAGTGAGCGGTATCTAGCAACACATCACTGCTACCCAAGTCACGAAAATGTCATGTGATCTGACAAAACCTCCTGTGATAATAATTATGTGTATAATTACCCCTTTGCCCTTATGTCTATATTGAACACAAGGTATAGACCGTGTCACCCTTGTCCAGTTCAATATTGGGCCCATAGACATTTATCCTATTACGCAGGATTGGCAAATTCCATCTAGGACACTCATGTCCCTCAGCATGCTTTGTGGAGTACTCATCAACTGTCTTTATGGTCATCCAGTTACGGATAATGTTGGATCAGTAATAAGGCACTCAACTCTACATCTAGGATCCATAGTGGTTTCAGGTCGAAGAGTGGTATACACTATTATCACCATGAGAATAACTTATGACACTTTGCATAACTTTCTATATAGTATTCTCATAGCGGGTCAATCCGGTACAAATATTACTCCTAATATTCATACCTATGTTTAAGACTTGATAACTCTTTATCCATGATCCATGAGATGTGATCATCAGCCTACAAACATAATAGTCTTAATGCTTTAACGTTATCCCACTTCAGATTAAAGCTCGACTACGGATACTTTAAGAATAGTGTCCTTATGTTTAATGGGTTCTCATGATTAAGTCACACTTAATACATTAAACAGACTATCTATTCTAGGGACTTTATTAATCAACCATAATAAAGAAAATGCCTTTAAATAATTCGATACAAATACCAAAAATATTGGCCTCTAGGGCTTACACCAACATTTGTAACATTCGCAATGCGGCAGAAGAAGGGTGCGTGGGGCACACGCCCAACACCTTTTTCCTTTTTAAATTTTAAAAAAAAATTATTTTATTACTTTTTCTTTATTTCCATTTTGTTTTTTATAATTAATTGATTAATTTGGTTTTAATTAATTAATATTGTTACTTAATTTTTCAATTAACTTGATTATTTGATTAACTTTATTTTAATTGATTAATTTTATTAATTAATTTTTAATTAACTTGATAAATTGATAAATTTCATTTTAATTGATTAGTTTTGTTACATGATTTTTAATTAACTTGATTAATTGATTAAATTTATTTTAATTAATTAACTTTGTTAGCTGGTTTTTAATTAACTTGATTAATTGATTAATTTCATTTTAATAGATTAATTTTGTTACTTGATTTTTAATTAACTTGATTAATTGATTAATTTCATTTTAATTTGATTAATTGGTTAATTAAATAACTTGATCACATAAAATCAACCTTTCAAAAATCAAATTAAATATTTGATCAACATTAAGTAGTTTTCGAAAATATTTCATTACTTCACCATCAATTCCAAACTTTTCCACTACTAAAATCAAATTGTTTTTTCAAAACTAACGCGAATTCATTACTTGATCAACATCAAGTCCTATTCAAATTGCAAACCAAACACCTGATCAACATCAAGTCGTTTTTTGTACTCAATTGAATATTTTTTGCAAAATGCAAATAAACTCCTTGGTCAACACAAAGTATCTTTTCAAAATATTTTTGAAAATAAAATCGGTTGAAAAAGGGAATTGGGGATGTACATCCTTCAACTCCTCGAATACGTGAGTGATTGGTGCATGCCATATTGCTCGAACTTTTGTCTTTAGAATAAAATTCCCCAATCAAACATGGATGAAAAAGGAATGGGAGGTGCACGCCTCACTGCTCCTCGAGTAAGCATGTGGAAGGTCCATGCCTCACTGATGCAGATACTCGTCTTCTGCTAATAATTTTCAAAATCTCAATCTTGGACTAAAAATGAATGGGGGTGCACATCCTTCTACTCCTCGAATAAGTGAGTGGGTGGCGCACACCACATTGCTCGAACTTTCATCGTCCACCTAAAAATGAATTCAACCAATCAAACTTATCTTTTCTCGGCCCCGCACGATCAAAAATATTTTCATAGAAGAATTTTTTTTATCCATTCTACCACGATACAAACAAATTCTTAAGCCTCCCATTGCGAGCACAAGCAACATTTAACTGCTAGAATGTGACCTAAAAATTTGTTTGATAAAATCAACCAACCAATATGTAGTTTTCTACTAAAAACTAAGTAGCTTTAAGTTCCCCGTCGCACCTAGGGATATGTAGGAGTGAGATTCAACGCCTCGTCAAGCACTATAACAAAAAACCAAAAAATATCTTTTGTCTTGCGCAAAACTACGTCGCTTAGAATTCCTTATCACACCTGAGGATACGTAAGACTCGCAATCTTGTCAAGCACCCTAATAATTTTTTTTACAACCCCTTCTTATATTTTTGCACTATTAATCATTCGAAGAAAACAATTAACATAAGCTAACATTCAATCGTAAATCTAACTAAAAGATTCCTGTTGAGTACAACGGACATGAGGGGTGCTAATACATTCCCCTTGCATAATCGAATTCAGAACCCGAATATGGTTGTGACGACCATCTTCTTTTTCTTTTAAGGGTTTTATCGATATTTTCCCTTTCCTTCTTTGGAATAAATAAATTTCGGCGGCGACTCTGTTCAATCATTTCCGCGAGCGTGCGAACGGCCCACGAAGGATCTTATTTTTTGAGATGCGATAGTTGGTGACTATGTTGGGGATTATTGCTCCTGCAAGAGAGAGTCTATCCTAATTTATATCAATTTACGATGAATGTTAATATTGTTTATTTTCTTTCTTCAATCTTTTTCTATTTATATTATTGTGTTATCTATGGTATCTTTCATGTGGTTCTTTGATACCGTGATATGTGCTCTATATGCTTGATACATTATGTGAGATAAGCTTTATACCCGAGTTTTGAGTAAAACCTTAGAATCAGAAGTTGTGTAGTATTTAATTGTGGGGTCTACACCTTGTTGGAACTATATGAAGACTCCATCTAGAGTAGATATGTTCTAAATTTTCTTCACGATGTGGCTAGCCCATTATTGTGTTGGAAGTTTTGATTAAGATTCGTGACTCTAAGAACCTCTTGAACCAAAAAAACCTGTTATTAGGGTCGGTGATTATGTAGTATTGGATCGAGGGGTCTTCACCTTGTTGGAACATTATGAAGATCCCACTTAGAGTAAATCTATTTGGATTTTCATCATGATATGGAAAGCCCATTATTACTTTGAAAGTTAGAATAAGGTATGTGACTCTCAGAATCTTTAAACCTTAGAATCACCTTGATAAATATGTGGAAAGCAATCTTGAGAAACTATACACAGTTTTCTTGAAACCATATCATACATTTCTTCATCCATTGATAGCATGACATTGCATTTCATAAAAAATGAATCAACATACATAACCATTTTCCTAAATCAAGAAACTCATTCCATTCCTTCTGTCCTTAGAAATCTAATATGGCAAGTTGTTTCCCCGACATTCTTATGGAACTCGCACCAATTCGAAAAGAAGGATAGTGAAATTGGAAAGAGGTAAAGAACTCATGAGAGAGGAGATTGATTCGCTCAAAGGTATAATAGGTAAAATCTTAGAGACTTTGCTAGTGTTAATGAACAAAGAATATCAGCCATAGTTGAATGTGCATATTGATGATGGCACTCCATCAAGTCTCTCTGTAGGACCACAACCAGTGCAAGGAGAGAATATTTAGTTTCCAATTTACAATTTACCTCTGGGTTATACTCCTCCATTTGTAAATGCCACCAATGAATGGCCATTTGTTTAGCAGCCCATATTGGTACCTACAGCCGCTGAAGTACATCCCACTGAATTTTCAAAACACAAAAGTCCCTTTGAGGATCCTCCTCTTATATTCCATGTTGTTGGTCCCTAAGATACCCATTCTGAGGTAATAGTCGAGAATAATAAAGCTGAAGGAAAATATCAGATCTTGGAAAAAATCTTTAAACTCATCGAAGGGCATGACGTATTCAGGCTAGAGGCTATAAATATGTGCTTGGTCCCTGATGTAACCCTTCCTCTAAAATTCAAAGTCCCAGACTTTGAAAAATATAAAGGGCTCAGCTTCCCAAAGCGTCACCTGATAATGTAGTGCAGGAAGATGGCATCATAATCTCGCAAAAATAAGCTAATTATCCATTATTTCTAAGATAGTTTGACTGGGGCATCTCTCAAATGGTACATGAATCTAGATAGAGGTTAGATCCAATCATGGGGGGAATTAACAAAGGCCTTCATGAAGAAGTATAACTATAATGCAAATATGGCTCTAGACATGAGACAACTTTAGAACATGACCAAGAAAGATAGAGAATCTTTCAAGGAGTATGCTCAACGCTGGAGAGAGCTAGTTGCTCAAGTCGAACCACCTTTAGCTGAACAAAATCTTATTGATCTGTTTATGGATACCTTATAACCTCATTTCTTATAGAAAAATTTGGCAGCACATCATCTGGATTCTTTGGCCTGGTAACTATTGGAGAAAGAATTGAACAAGGGTTGAAAAGTGGAAAGATTCTTGATGTTGTTGGGCATAGAATGGTGTGAGGAAGTTCTCTAGGAACTTCGAGAAGAAGAAATAATAGGAAACCAATGTTGTTATGGTAGAGAGCGGAAGACCCCTCTATGCAGAAGAGTGTGTGCTCTCCAACCCCAACCAATGCTTGCTAATCCCCATTATCATTACCAAAATCAGCAACCTAATCAATACAGACCTTTGGGAAACCAACTGAAAGAGACTCACCATATTTATCCGATTCCAATGATGTACACTCAATTGTATCCTCTTCTTGGTCAAAACTCGTTGCTAGCTCATAGGCCACCTCAACCTATGGAATTTCCATTTGCTCCTGGGTAAAACCCAAATGTCAAATGCGACTTCCATAGTGGAGTAACGGGACACTCCATCGAGAATTACAGAGTTCTCCAAGATAAGGTTCAACATATTATTGACAACAAGATGCTGACATTCAAAGGTGTTAGTCCTAATATGGTCACCAATCTCATGCCCTGATGAGTTCTAAGACTCTAGGAAACACTCCTAAAGCCAGTGGATCAGACGAGAAAGCTCATCCTTGATGCTGATAGTCACTAGGCCCTTTTATCATTTCATTTTGTAATTTATTTGTTTGTAAAAATGCTATTTTGCATTTGAACTTGTTGTTATTGAATAATAATCTTAATGAAATGAGACTTGCATCTTTTAAATCAATCGTATTATGTTCACTCGTTTTTTTCTTTATTTTTTTTATAAAAGCAAAAACTAATATTAATACTTCTCCACTGCACATTCCTTTATCAACTTTTTGTTTAAGCAAAGATTGGAAGGAGAATGACGAAAATGAAATACCCAAATTGCAAACAATATGCTTTCAAATAAAAACTTACTGACGATGTAAGGCTTTGTTTTAACTCCCAAACACCAAAGATATAAGGAGTTAATCCCTAGTCAACCTCGTTGAGCCTAGATGTTCGTGTTTCTTTCTATACGAAAAAAACACTTTAATTTTAACACGGGGCAGGGTATTCTTTAGTCAATTTAACAGGTGCATCCAAATTTCAAGAGAGTCAGTCCATCTGTACACCTTCCAATAAGAGGTTCAACCACATGCTCTTTTTCGCATACATTAATAAGTGTCAAAGAAATATTGAAAAAAATATAAAAGTTATAGTGGTTGTTTCTCAATAACCAATAACGTGGCAGTCACTAGTCTTCCAAACCAAAAGAACAAGCTCCATAAGAATTATTCCAAAAAATAAATAAATAACAAAAAAAAAGATCCCGCTAAGTTGAACACCATAAAATGCGACTTAGGCAAAAATTAGTGCATCCTGATGGACCGAAAGCTTCAAAGAAGCGGTCTAGGCCAAAATTAGGGATCAAAGGAAAAAGAACAAAATAGGTCGTGTAGCAAAAAAACAAAATCAGGTGACCACCCTATCAAAAATCAAAGAGTTACCAAAATCCATAAAAAAAACAAGGTGACTGCCACCTCGAGCAAAGAAAAAACCTCATTGGTCCTTAAACCATCACATTTCCATCTTCAAAATTCTCTTGGAAGTTGAAAGTATGTGTTGAATTAACTGAACGTATGACTTGAGATTATCAAGGAGAATGGGTTAGGTTAAAATCAAATTTTGAGCCTTATATCCCTTTGTTTCAAAAACCATGAACCATGTCACGTTACAACATTCAAAAGACCTAAATGCAACAAGGTTGATTATGAACGCATACCACAATAAGGTTACGTTAACAATTCCAAAGAAGTGATCACACTTATGGGAAAATTTCCTAAAGACTCAGTTGAGAAAGGACAAGTCACCTAAAGAACTAGTCTATATGGGGAGAATCTCTTCAAGACTCTGTAGACCGTTCCAAAGATCGGTTAATCGGGGGAAATCAGTTCCAAAGTTCCCAAACACTAGGGTACCCCATCTCGAAATCATCAGTTTGCTTCCAAACTCCTGGCAAGGAAAAACTCTTCAAAGACCCAACAAGTTGGGGAAAGATAAGCGGCATGACGAAGGCTAAGTCCTCTTCATACCTTCAAGTTGCTTAAACAAACCTTATTTTACATCTGTAACTACTAAGTTTGAAACGGGTGTCGAGAAATCACACTTGCACAATATCCTACCAAAGGAACTTTTCCCTTGACAAAAAACTTTGTTGCAAAAGAACCTTTCTTAGTTTTAACTGTCCATGGCATACCACAAGGACAATGGTTGAAACATCCAAATCTTTATCCTCAACCACATTTGCATATGTCATGCATTACTCATCATTTGCATCAACCATGTTTGCATTTCCTTAGCATTAAACCTAGCATATCATCTCATTCATGGGGTGTATTCCCATAACATCTACAAATAAAATACCAACTTCGCTCAGCCATTTTCCAAAGAAAACCAAGTGTTGTCTGACATATTTACCCAAAAGTCCAACATTCATTGGCATACATCCAATAACTTATTACATGTATTGATCAGTCGTTACATTTATTATATCATTACATATTTATTCTATTCGTAAATATAGTGCACTATGTTCAAAAACCAAAGGCATCTCACGCATCAGCAATTATATTTACACAAAGCATGCATGCATAAGCCAAGATTCAGTGACCACTCATTGAAATATGTAACAATCCCCAACAAAGAAATTTGTAGTCATTCACTTCATGTCAATCTTCATCAACCCTTTGGTTTAATCAGTTGTTTATTGTCATGTTAAACTTTGTTAACCCATTGGTTGAATTTGGTTTTCATGACCCATTGGTTGAGGATGATCTTTTCATTCATTGGCTTTTTTCAACCAATTGGTTGAAGTTGGTTCTCCTGATCTGAATAATTCCATTGATTAAGGATAACCTTTTCTTTCATTGACCTTCGTCAACCCATTGGTTAGAGTTGGTTCTCTTGTGGCGATCTGAATTAACCCATTGGTTGAGGATTATTTTTTTGTTGACCTTCATCAATCAGTTGGTTGAAGTTGGTTATCACGTGTTCTGTTGATCCAAATCAACCCATTGGTTAATGATGATATTTTCATTCACCTTCAGCAACCCATTAGTTGAAGTTGGTTCTCTTGATCATAATCAACCAATTGGTTGAGGATGATCTTTTTGTTCATTGACCTTCGTCAACCCATTGGTTGGAGTTAGTTCTCTTGTGTTGATCAGAATCAATATGTTGGTTGAGGATGATTTGTTCGTGGACCTTCATCAATCCATTAGTTAAAGTTGGTTATTTTTCATCTGAATCAATCAATTGATTGAGGATAATTTATTTTGTTAACCTTCGTCAATCCATTGGCTGAAGTTGGTTATTTTTCATCTGAATCAATCCATTGGTTGAGGATGATCTTTTATTGACCTTCGTTAAATCATTAGCTGAAGTAGGTTACTTTTCAAATGAATTAATCCATTGGTTGATGTTGATTTCTTTCATTGACTTTCATCAATCCATTGGTTGAAGTTGGTTATTTTTTATCTGAATCAATCCATTGGTTGAGGATGATTTCTTTCGTTGACTTTCGTCAATCCATTAGTTAAAGTTGGCTATTTTTCATTTAAATTAATCCATTGGTTGAGGATGATTTGTTTGTGGACCTTCATCAATCCATTGGTTGAAGTTGGTTGTTTCAAGCTCTGCCAGTCCAAATCAACCCATTCATTGAGAATGATTTTTTTATCGCCGACCTCCGTCAACCCGTTGGTTGATGTTGATTGTGTTGTCTTTTGTTAATCTGAATCAACATATTATTTGAGGATGATTTATCGTTAACCTTCGTCAATACATTATTTAATGTTGGTTATCTTTTGTTGATCTGAATCAACATGTTAGTTGAGGACGATTTGTCGGTACCATCGCCTTTCCCCAATGAGTTTTCCCACTTACCTCTTTTTTCTTCCCATTGGAATTCCTTGACAGGTTATACCAGTTAATTCCCATAGAGTTTTCTTCATATTTCATATCCTCAAAAATAGAAACCATACATTCATAACATAACATATCATCTTATTTATCTCATACACATCCTTCCTGTAAAGGATAAAATTTGGGGCCTTGTGGTATTTAATTATCTTCAACCACGAATGTATGAACAACGTTGTCATTCATACTCTCAGGTTCAAGGTAATTAAATAGAGGCAGTTATCATACCTCAATTTTGTATGAGCATTTCAAACTTTCATGCATCCTGTAGCGGGGTATTCGTTACCATTAGAGATATTGACTAAATCCAAGGTAAACCATACAAGTCGAGTCGCCACCTCACTTCTATTTATCCAAAGGAATGTTTAGAAAGCGAACAAAAACCTAAAAGTTTTATCGAATAAAAAACTAGTAAAAATGTCAGAGATCTGGGTAAGGGGGTTGGTTATGCAATGGGAAGGTTTTAAGCACCCAAAACATCCTAGGTACTCCTAGGGAGCCCTTTGCATAAGTGTTGTTCTAGTCTAAAGGGTGTACGTATATCTAAAGTACTATTTACTAAAAGGAAGGTTAAAAGAAAATGACTCACAAGGATGTCGCATCCACTGCCTACGTATCTCATCTGAGTATGAGAATCAGAGTCTTCGTAGCTCGGCTACCTATGGGTCAAAGAGAAGTCTGCTCGGTAAGATGTCGCGTCTTATGCCTACATATCTCATCTGGAATGAGAATCAGAGCAAAACGTGGTTCGGCTAACTAGGGGTTAAGGATTGCCATCTGAACATGGACTTACAAAAGAGGACACCAGCTGTGTCAAAGGAGGGTGGGCAGTGTGTTCAACATCCTAGCAGTAGGTGTCGCAGCTCGCTGAATCGAGTCTTAGGCAGTTACCTCTTTGCACTAGAACAGACTGACATGCCACAAGATCGGAGACGCACGGAAGGTCTAAAAGTGGGGAAGCTCTGCTCTAGAGTTTCCATGCAATATGGACCTATGTGTTAGGATTTACAAAGGGGAACATCTACCTAATGTTAGCATGCAAAGAATAAGGGAATTCTACCTATGTTATCATACAAAGGGTTCTACCTAAACGGAACAAGAGTCGATGGATGGAGCGCGGAGAGGAGTTACGGATAAGGGTAGATGGCGATGTCGGAGGCAATCGACTTATAGGTAGATGGCGATGCCTGAGGAAATCGACTTACAAGAGGATGGATGAATGCGTGCTGGTTCTGTTAAGTTTTGAAAATGATTACTCGACGTTGGATCGAGCTTTTGATCTTATTTTGAAATGGTTATCGGATGTTCGTTTTAATTCTTGTATTAACAGGTGACTAAAGAAATAAAGAAATAAATATTATACACTTTATGGGAGAGGGGTACATTTGTTATGAATGGGGATTGTTCATGGCAAACAAACAATAAGAATATATGCCTCATACATCATACAAGTAGGCAACAGTTATCAATCAGATCGGATAAATGAACAATATATAATCAAACCAAAGAATCAAATAATGGATCATTTAAACAATGCATGGGAGTATGAACATGTTAAATAATCAAGCAATAGAAAGCATGAATGAGAGAAACAAGTATAAAAGATAATAGATGAATCAAACAGATGAAAATATACACACGAAGGGTCCACTGAATAATTTAATCAGGAAATGAGGTAAGGACCAAATAAAATCAAGGTAAAAGGCCTCTAATAAATGGCATATGAGATGAACAAGGTAGGATCAAAAGATCTCTTCAATTGCCATAAGCAATCCCTAAGTCAAACATCGATGATAAAGAAGTCAACTGAAAATTCAAGTCAACTTAAAAAATAACAAATAAATAGCAAATTAATCAAGAAAATTATGAAAAATTAAACTAAATAAGGTGGGGTCAGAAAATCATCATCCCCCAAAAAGATTTTAAAAATAACGAAAGTTGGTACATAAATTAATTAAAATAAAACAGAGGTCAAACCAAAAGTCAATTAATGCGACTGGGTTAGAAATAAATCAAGAATAAATAGTAAATTAAACAAGAAAATTATGAAAAATTAAACTAAATAAGGTGGGGTCATGAAATCATCATCCCCCAAAAATATTTTAAAAATAACGAAATTGGTACATAAATTAATTAAAATAAATTTGAGGTCAAACCAAAAATCAATTAATGAGACTAGGTTAGAAATAAATCAAGAATAAATATTAAATTAATCAATAAAATTATGAAAAATTAAAATAAATGAGGTGGGGTCAGGACATCATCATCCCCTAAAAATATTTTAAAAATAATTAAAATTGGTATGTGAATTAATTAAAATAAAACAGAAGTCGAATTAAAAGTCAACCAACCAAACTAGGTCAAAAATAAATCCAAAATAAATTGAAAATGTGAAATAAAATTCCAAGAAAAGGTCAGGTTGACCATGAGAAAGTGGTCAACCTTCATCCCAAAAATCAAATGCTAACAATAATTTTAAGTCATAAAAATAAAATCAATAAAAAAAAGTATGTTAAAATGGACCATTTAGAATAAATAATTAAAATAAAATATTAATATTAGAAAAATACGGAAATAAAAATTATATAAAATTAAATAAAACGTTAAGAAAAGTGAAAAATATTTTTGGGTAATTTTATGGATGAAGAAAATATTTTAAATAAGAAAACGAAATATGAAAATGGAAGGATTAATGGTGATGAACATGGTAAGCAAGCGTAGATATATCAAAACATGGCCATGGAAGAGATGATTACCTAATGGAAACTAGAAGTGGAATGGAATCTGATATATGATGAAGCTTTGCCTCCTTGCCACAAAATTCTAATGCTCCTATAGGGTTAGGGTTTCAGCTTCTTAAATAGGGTGGATTAGGTGTTCTCATGGGCTTTTTAATAAGTGATTTATCCATAAGAATAAAAGTGTGAAGTGAGGTGTAAAATGTTGTTATTTTGGGCCAAATTTAAGTGAATGGATGTCCAATGCGTGGCCAAAAGAGGTAAAAAAACATGACTGGTTTGTGCAGCATGCTTAGAAAATCTGATTGGGCCAGCCAGGCCCAAAATCTGCCTAGAAAATCAAGTCGTGGTGCCCACTTTAAATGAATGTATCTCTCAAACCATGGATCCAAATGAAGTGCAAGAAAATTGGCCAAGAAGTCTTGACAAATTTTGAAGATTTTGGACTTAGAAAGTTTTCTAAGTGTCCTAAAAAAATGTCTCACTTTGACTAAGCATAACTTTCTCAATTCTAATCCAAATGGAGCAAACTTTATATCTATAGAAAGCTTGGAACAAGAGGAACAACTTTCATGTTGGAGAAATTTTCAAATAGAGCTTTTATATTGATCCAAAATGGGCTTAAAGTGAGTGTAACGATCATGAAAACTTGCCCTAAATGGAAAGTCAACCATTTCCAAATTAAGTAACTTTTCCAATTCCTGATTAAATGATGAATCCATGATCCAACCTTGCTCAAATTTCACATGTAGGATCCCCTAGGCATGGATTTTGAGATTCCACTCTCAAAATGTCAGGAGTTTACTTTTCTGGCCCCACGGTTGACTTTTCCCAAACTGTCTGATTCCCGATTCCGTTGATCAATTGAAGCACTTCTAGCTCAAATAAAGAGCTGATTTTTTGTATGTAGACCCTTGTGGACATATGGAGGGCCATGGAAAAGAGTTTCACCCAAAGAATCAGAAATAAACTGATTTTATACCAAACCTTAGTTTTAGGGCAAAATGATCAGGAACTGATTGCACTGATTGCCAATGGATCTTTCTGAGATAATTGTGAATCTTCCTAGGCCAATATGTCTCTCTAATCATGACATGGATGATCTCCTCTACTTCCAACCAAACATTGCCAGTTGCAGGTAGCCATGAAACCCTAATTTCTGATTAAATCCAGATGAACACTCTGATAGCTTTGAATCCTTCACTGATGAACTGAGGACCATTATAAGATACCTGGAGCCCCCTGAGACCCTTGAGACTTGTATAATTAGAAAATGAAGTCCAATTCTCAATCTTGCTTTGTGTGGACTCCTTCTGTTAAGGAGTGATCGATCAAAACCTGATCTCCATGTCACTAATGCAGTATGCAATGAGTATGACCTAATATGATGCTAAAGAAGTGTAAAACATAATCCCATGCTTCCAGGAAAAATGAAATGTAAATTTTGGGGTATTACAACTGCCCCTATTCAATCAACTGGAAACCCGAAAGGAAGATAGCAACGGCTTTCACACTTTTGAGGTATCAAGTGATTGAATACGATAAAAGCCCGAAAATTTACACTGAAGTGAAAAAATAAAGTAACAATGCCTGTCAGAATCGCCAAGAGGTGGTCTTCAAAAAGAATTCGTCTGGTACGGTGAGAGTCGGTCTGAACACCGAAACAAGGAATGTTAGCCTGAATACCAAAATAAATGGTAACATAGAAATAACCATGGCCTGAATGTCGCTTATCAATCTGAATACTGGAAATGACTTCGATCTGAGCATCGGACGATACTTGATTATCAAACATCGTTCTGAACACCGGAAAACTGGTTTGAATGCCACTTCGGTCTGAATACCGGAAAACTGGCCTGAATGCCACAAGTTGCATCGACCTCAATGTCGGAAACTTCTTCGATCTGAACACTTGAAGATATTAGATTATCAAACATCGGTCTGAACACCGGGAAACTGGCCTGAGTGTCACTTCGGTCTGAATACCGGAAAACTAGCCTGAATGCCACAAGTTGCATCGACCTGAATGTCGGAAACTTCTTCGATCTGAACATCGGAAGATATTAGATTATCAAACATCGGTCTGAACACCGGGAAATTGGCCTGAGTGCCACTTTGGTGTGAATACCAGAAAACTGGCCTGAATGCCACAAGTTGCGTCGACCTGAACGTCGGAAACTTCTTCGATCTGAACATCGGAAAACTGGCCTGAATGCCACTTCGGTCTGAATACTGGAAACTTGGCCTGAATGCCACAAGTTGCATCGACCTGAATGTCGGAAACTTTTTCGATCTGAACATCGGAAAACTGGCCTGAATGCCACTTCGGTCTGAATACCGGAAAACTGGCCTGAATGCCACAAGTTGCATCGACCTGAATGTCGGAAACTTCTTCGATCTGAACATCGGAAAACTGGCCTGAATGTGTCGCAACCTGAAAAATACAGTGCGCGAAAAAAACAACCGGCGAAAGAAAAAGACAGAAGAGTCGCCACCGTGCGTTATTCATCCCAAAGGAGGGAAAGGAAATGCTCGAAGTAAACCTGAAAAAGGAAAGGACAAGACGGGGTCTCGCAACCAAATCTTGGGTTCGGGAGTCGGTTATGCGAAGGGAAGGTATTAGCACCCCTATGCATCCGTAGTACTCTACGGGATCCACTTTTGTAGTTCTTGTCTAAAGGGTGTGAGTTTATCTTGTGTTGTTTACCAAAAAAGGTTAAATGAAAATGACTCGCGCGGATGTCGCATCCACTGCATACGTATCTCATATGAATATGGGAATCAGAGTCTTCGTAGCTCGACTGACCTATGGGTTGGGGGAATGTGTGCTCGCTAAGACATCGCGTCTTATGCCTACGTATCTCATCTGGAATGAGAATCAGAGCAAGTCGTAGTTCGGCTAACTACGGGGTTGTGGATTGGGTTTTGGACGAACGACGTCACTACGCAATCTACCGGATGCTCGACCTTTGGAGACTTACTCACCTGTAGTAGAAGGAGTAAACGTGTGTTATGGAGAAGAAAAATCAATGAAGGGTTTGTTTGCATTGTAGGAACGCGCATGCAAAAGGGTAATGAGGATAATACCTCATAGCTCTTAACCCTGGACAAAGGAACCTGCATAAAGTAAACACAAAAACATTGCCTCCTATCGAGGTCTTCCAGCTAGGAAAGCAGTAAAATGCGGGAAAAATGTAAAAGTACCACACGGATAAAGATCTGAAGTAACAGCAATTAAAGGAACGATAAACCCTGAGATCCTTCCAAGCTAACCTCATCAAAGAAAGTGGGTCAGTACAGGTAATCGGAATGAACCTCCAGGGGGTATCCCACAAATAAAGTGGGAAACCACGCAA